>NW_028225616.1:0-253470 GCF_052327205.1 Somniosus microcephalus | reverse complement strand
TCACCTTCTCCTTCTCCTTCTTCTGATTCACCCTCCAGACTTCACCTTCTCCTTCTCCTTCTTCTGCTTCTTCTGATTCACCCTCCAGACCTCACCTTCTCCTTCTCCTTCTTCTACTTCTTCTGATTCACCCTCCAGACTTCATCTTCTCCTTCTCCTTCTTCTGCTTCTTCTGATTCACCCTCCAGACTTCACCTTCTCCTTCTCCTTCTTCTGCTTCTTCTGATTCACCCTCCAGACTTCACCTTCTCCTTCTCCTTCTTCTACTTCTTCTGATTCACCCTCCAGACTTCACCTTCTCCTTCTCCTTCTTCTGCTTCTTCTGATTCACCCTCCAGACTTCACCTTCTCCTTCTCCTTATTCAGCTTCTTCTGATTCACCCTCCAGACATCACCTTCTCCTTCTCCTTCTTCTGCTTCTTCTGATTCACCCTCCAGACTTCACCTTCTCCTTCTCCTTCTTCTGCTTCTTCTGATTCACCCTCCAGACTTCACCTTCTCCTTCTCCTTCTTCTACTTCTTCTCATTCACCCTCCAGACTTCATCTTCTCCTTCTCCTTCTTCTGCTTCTTCTGATTCACCCTCCAGACTTCACCTTCACCTTCTCCTTCTTCTGCTTCTTCTGATTCACCCTTCAGACTTCACCTTCTCCCTCTTCTGCTTCTTCTGATTCACCCTGCAGACTTCACCTTCTCCTTCTCCTTCTTCTTCTTCTTCTGATTCACCCTTCAGACTTCACCTTCTCCTTCTCCTTCTTCTGCTTCTTCTGATTCACCCTCCAGACCTCACCTTCTCCTTCTCCTTCTTCTACTTCTTCTGATTCACCCTCCAGACTTCATCTTCACCTTCTCCTTCTTCTGCTTCTTCTGATTCACACTCCAGACTTCACCTTCTCCTTCTCCTTCTTCTACTTCTTCTGATTCACCCTGCTGACTTCACCTTCTCCTTCTCCTTCTTCTGCTTCTTCTGATTCACCATCCAGACTTCACCTTCTCCTTCTTCTACTTCTTCTGATTCACCCTCCAATCTTCACCTTCTCCGTCTGCTTCTTCTGCTTCTTCTGATTCAGCCTCCAGACTTCACCTTCTCCTTATCCTTCTTCTGCTTCTTCTGATTCACCCTGCTGACTTCACCTTCTCCTTCTCCTTCTTCTGCTTCTTCTGATTCACCCTCCTGACTTCACCTTCTCCTTCTCCTTCTTCTACTTCTTCTGATTCACCCTCCAGACTTCACCTTCTCCTTCTACTTCTTCTGCTTCTTCTGATTCACCCTCCAGACTTCACCTTCTCCTGCTTCTACTGATTCGCCCTCCAGACTTCACCTTCTCCTTCTCCTTCTTCTGCTTCTTCTGATTCACCCTCCAGACTTCACCTTCTCCTTCTCCTTCTTCTGCTTCTTCTGATTCACCCTCCCGACTTCACCTTCTCCTTCTCCTTCTTCTACTTCTTCTGATTCACCCTCCAGACTTCAACTTCTCCTTCTCCTTCTTCTGCTTCTTCTGCTTCACCCTCCAGACTTCACCTTCTCCTTCTCCTTCGTCTACTTTTTCTGATTCACACTCCAGACTACACCTTCTCCTTCTCCTTCATCTACTTCTTCTGATTCACCCTCCGGACTTCACCTTCTCCTTCTCCTTCTTCTGCTTCTTCTCATTCACCCTCCAGACTTCACCTTCTCCTTCTCCTTATTCTACTTCTTCTGATTCATCCTCCAGACTTCACCTTCTCCTTCTCCTTCTTCTACTTCTTCTGATTCACCCTCCAGACTTCACCTTCTCCTTCTCCTTCTTCTACTTCTTCTGCTTCTCCCTCCAGACTTCACCTTCTCCTTCTCCTTCTTCTGCTTCTTCTGATTCACCCTCCAGACTTCACCTTCTCCTTCTCCTTCTTCTACTTCTTCTGATTCACCCTCCAGACTTCACCTTCTCCTTCTCCTTCTTCTACTTCTTCTGATTCTCCCTCCAGGCTTCACCTTCTCCTTCTCCTTCTTGTACTTCTTCTGATTCACCCTCCTGACTTCAGCTTCTCCTTCTCCTTCTTCTGCTTCTTCTGCTTCACCCTCCTGACTTCACCTTCTCCTTCTCCTTCTTCTACGTCTTCTGCTTCACCCCCCTGACTTCACCTTCTCCTTCTCCTTCTTCTGCTTCTTCTGATTCACCCTCCTAACTTCACCTTCTCCTTCTTCTGCTTCTTCTGATTCACCCTCCTGACTTCACCTTCTCCTTCTCCTTATTCTGCTTCTTCTGATTCACCCTCCAGACTTCACCTTCTCCTTCTCCTTCTTCTGCATATTCTGATTCACCCTCCAGACTTCACCTTCTCCTTCTCCTTCTTCTGCTTCTTCTGATTCACCCTCCAGACCTCACCTTCTCCTTCTCCTTCTTCTACTTCTTCTGATTCACCCTCCAGACTTCATCTTCTCCTTCTCCTTCTTCTGCTTCTTCTGATTCACCCTCCAGACTTCACCTTCTCCTTCTCCTTCTTCTGCTTCTTCTGATTCAACCTCCAGACTTCACCTTCTCCTTCTCCTTCTTCTGCTTCTTCTGATTCACCATCCTGACTTCACCTTCTCCTTCTCCTTCTTCTGCTTCTTCTGATTCACCCTCCTAACTTCACCTTCTCCTTCTCCTTCTTCTGCTTCTTCTGATTCACCCTCCTGACTTCACCTTCTCCTTCTCCTTCTTCTGCTTCTTCTGATTCACCCTCCAGACTTCACCTTCTCCTTCTCCTTCTTCTGCTTCTTCTGATTCACCCTCCAGACTTCACCTTCTCCTTCTCCTTCTTCTGCTTCTTCTGATTCACCCTCCAGACCTCACCTTCTCCTTCTCCTTCTTCTACTTCTTCTGATTCACCCTCCAGACTTCATCTTCTCCTTCTCCTTCTTCTGCTTCTTCTGATTCACACTCCAGACTTCACCTTCTCCTTCTCCTTCTTCTGCTTCTTCTGATTCAACCTCCAGACTTCACCTTCTCCTTCTCTTTCTTCTACTTCTTCTGATTCACCCTGCAGACTTCACCTTCTCCTTCTCCTTCTTCTGCTTCTTCTGATTCACCCTCCAGACTTCACCTACTCCTTCTCCTTATTCAGCTTCTTCTGATTCACCCTCCAGACTTCACCTTCTCCTTCTCCTTCTTCTGCTTCTTCTGATTCACCCTCCAGACTTCACCTTCTCCTTCTCCTTCTTCTGCTTCTTCTGATTCACCCTCCAGACTTCACCTTCTCCTTCTCCTTCTTCTACTTCTTCTGATTCACCCTCCAGACTTCATCTTCTCCTTCTCCTTCTTCTGCTTCTTCTGATTCACCCTCCAGACTTCACCTTCTCCTTCTCCTTCTTCTGCTTCTTCTGATTCACCCTCCAGACTTCACCTTCTCCTTCTCCTCCTTCTGCTTCATCTGATTCACCCTCCAGACTTCACCTTCTCCTTCTCCTTCTTCTACCTCTTCTGATTCACCCTCCAGACCTCACCTTCTCCTTCTCCTTCTTCTACTTCTTCTGATTCACCCTCCAGACTTCACCTTCTCCTTCTCCTCCTTCTGCTTCATCTGATTCACCCTTCAGACTTCACCTTCTCCTTCTGCTTCTTCTGCTTCTTCTGATTCACCCTCCAGACCTCACCTTCTCCTTCTCCTTCTTCTACTTCTTCTGATTCACCCTCCAGACTTCATCTTCTCCTTCTCCTTCTTCTGCTTCTTCTGATTCACCCTCCAGACTTCACCTTCTCCTTCTCCTTCTTCTGCTTCTTCTGATTCACCCTCCAGACTTCGCCTTCTCCTTCTCCTTCTTCTACTTCTTCTGATTCACCCTCCAGACTTCACCTTCACCTTCTCCTTCTTCTACTTCTTCTGCTTCACCCTCCAGACTTCACCTTCTCCTTCTCCTTCTTCTGCTTCTTCTGATTCACCCTCCTAACTTCACCTTCTCCTTCTCCTTCTTCTGCTTCTTCTGATTCACCCTCCTGACTTCACCTTCTCCTTCTCCTTCTCCTGCTTCTTTGATTCACCCTCCAGACTTCACCTTCTCCTTCTCCTTCTTCTGATTCTTCTGATTCACCCTCCAGACTTCACCTTCTCCTTCTCCTTCTTCTGCTTCTTCTGATTCACCCTCCAGACCTCACCTTCTCCTTCTCCTTCTTCTACTTCTTCTCATTCACCCTCCAGACTTCACCTTCTCCTTCTCCTTATTCAGCTTCTTCTGATTCACCCTCCAGACATCACCTTCTCCTTCTCCTTCTTCTGCTTCTTCTGATTCACCCTCCAGACTTTACCTTCTCCTTCTCCTTCTTCTGCTTCTTCTGATTCACCCTCCAGACTTCACCTTCTCCTTCTCCTTCTTCTACTTCTTCTCATTCACCCTCCAGACTTCATCTTCTCCTTCTCCTTCTTCTGCTTCTTCTGATTCACCCTCCAGACTTCACCTTCTCCTTCTCCTTCTTCTGCTTCTTCTGATTCACCCTCCAGACTTCACCTTCTCCTTCTCCTTCTTCTACTTCTTCTGATTCACCCTCCAGACTTCACCTTCTAATTCTCCTTCTTCTACTTCTTCTGATTCACCCTCCAGACTTCACCTTCTCCTTCTCCTTCTTCTGCTTCTTCTGATTCACCCTCCAGACTTCACCTTCTCCTTCTCCTTCTTCTGCTTCTTCTGATTCACCCTCCAGACTTCACCTTCACCTTCTCCTTCTTCTGCTTCTTCTGATTCACCCTTCAGACTTCACCTTCTCCTTCTCCTTCTTCTGCTTCTTCTGATTCACCCTCCAGACCTCACCTTCTCCTTCTCCTTCTTCTACTTCTTCTGATTCACCCTCCAGACTTCATCTTCACCTTCTGCTTCTTCTGCTTCTTCTGATTCACCCTCCAGACTTCACCTTCTCCTTCTCCTTCTTCTGCTTCTTCTGATTCACCCTCCAGACTTCGCCTTCTCCTTCTCCTTCTTCTACTTCTTCTGATTCACCCTCCAGACTTCACCTTCTCCTTCTCCTTCTTCTACTTCTTCTGATTCACCCTCCAGTCTTCACCTTCTCCTTCTCCTTCTTCTGCTTCTTCTGATTCACCCCCCAGACTTCACCTTCTCCTTCCCCTTCTTCTGTTTCTTCTGATTCACCCTCCTGACTTCACCTTCTCCTTCTCCTTCTTCTGCTTCTTCTGATTCACCCTCCAGACTTCACTTCTCCTTCTCCTTCTTCTACCTCTTCTGATTCACCCTCCAGACTTCACCTTTTCCTTCTACTTCTACTGCTTCTTCTGATTCACCCTCCAGACTTCACCTTCTCCTTCTCCTTCTTCTGCTTCTACAGATTCACCCTCCAGACTTCACCTTCTCCTTCTCCTTCTTCTGCTTCTTCTGATTCACCCTCCAGACTTCACCTTCTCCTTCTCCTTATTCAGCTTCTTCTGATTCACCCTCCAGACTTCACCTTCTCCTTCTCCTTCTTCTGCTTCTTCTGATTCACCCTCCAGACTTCACCTTCTCCTTCTCCTTCTTCTTCTTCTTCTGATTCACCCTTCAGACTTCACCTTCTCCTTCTCCTTCTTCTGCTTCTTCTGATTCACCCTCCAGACCTCACCTTCTCCTTCTCCTTCTTCTACTTCTTCTGATTCACCCTCCAGACTTCATCTTCACCTTCTCCTTCTTCTGCTTCTTCTGATTCACACTCCAGACTTCACCTTCTCCTTCTCCTTCTTCTACTTCTTCTGATTCACCCTGCTGACTTCACCTTCTCCTTCTCCTTCTTCTGCTTCTTCTGATTCACCATCCAGACTTCACCTTCTCCTTCTTCTACTTCTTCTGATTCACCCTCCAATCTTCACCTTCTCCGTCTGCTTCTTCTGCTTCTTCTGATTCAGCCTCCAGACTTCACCTTCTCCTTATCCTTCTTCTGCTTCTTCTGATTCACCCTGCTGGCTTCACCTTCTCCTTCTCCTTCTTCTGCTTCTTCTGATTCACCCTCCTGACTTCACCTTCTCCTTCTCCTTCTTCTGCTTCTTCTGATTCACCCTCCAGACTTCACCTTCTCCTGCTTCTACTGATTCGCCCTCCAGACTTCACCTTCTTCTTCTCCTTCTTCTGCTTCTTCTGATTCACCCTCCAGACTTCACCTTCTCCTTCTCCTTCTTCTGCTTCTTCTGATTCACCCTCCAGACTTCATCTTCTCCTTCTCCTTCTTCTGCTTCTTCTGATTCACCCTCCAGACTTCACCTTCTCCTTCTCCTTTTCTGCTTCTTCTGATTCAACCTCCAGACTTCACCTTCTCCTTCTCCTTCTTCTGCTTCTTCTGATTCACCCTCCTGACTTCACCTTCTCCTTCTCCTTCTTCTGCTTCTTCTGATTCACCCTCCTAACTTCACCTTCTCCTTCTCCTTCTTCTGCTTCTTCTGATTCACCCTCCTGACTTCACCTTCTCCTTCTCCTTCTTCTGCTTCTTCTGATTCACCCTCCAGACTTCACCTTCTCCTTCTCCTTCTTCTGCTTCTTCTGATTCACCCTCCAGACTTCACCTTCTCCTTCTCCTTCTTCTGCTTCTTCTGATTCACCCTCCAGACCTCACCTTCTCCTTCTCCTTCTTCTACTTCTTCTGATTCACCCTCCAGACTTCATCTTCTCCTTCTCCTTCTTCTGCTTCTTCTGATTCACACTCCAGACTTCACCTTCTCCTTCTCCTTCTTCTGCTTCTTCTGATTCAACCTCCAGACTTCACCTTCTCCTTCTCTTTCTTCTACTTCTTCTGATTCACCCTGCAGACTTCACCTTCTCCTTCTCCTTCTTCTGCTTCTTCTGATTCACCCTCCAGACTTCACCTACTCCTTCTCCTTATTCAGCTTCTTCTGATTCACCCTCCAGACTTCACCTTCTCCTTCTCCTTCTTCTGCTTCTTCTGATTCACCCTCCAGACTTCACCTTCTCCTTCTCCTTCTTCTGCTTCTTCTGATTCACCCTCCAGACTTCACCTTCTCCTTCTCCTTCTTCTACTTCTTCTGATTCACCCTCCAGACTTCATCTTCTCCTTCTCCTTCTTCTGCTTCTTCTGATTCACCCTCCAGACTTCACCTTCTCCTTCTCCTTCTTCTGCTTCTTCTGATTCACCCTCCAGACTTCACCTTCTCCTTCTCCTCCTTCTGCTTCATCTGATTCACCCTCCAGACTTCACCTTCTCCTTCTCCTTCTTCTACCTCTTCTGATTCACCCTCCAGACCTCACCTTCTCCTTCTCCTTCTTCTACTTCTTCTGATTCACCCTCCAGACTTCACCTTCTCCTTCTCCTCCTTCTGCTTCATCTGATTCACCCTTCAGACTTCACCTTCTCCTTCTGCTTCTTCTGCTTCTTCTGATTCACCCTCCAGACCTCACCTTCTCCTTCTCCTTCTTCTACTTCTTCTGATTCACCCTCCAGACTTCATCTTCTCCTTCTCCTTCTTCTGCTTCTTCTGATTCACCCTCCAGACTTCACCTTCTCCTTCTCCTTCTTCTGCTTCTTCTGATTCACCCTCCAGACTTCGCCTTCTCCTTCTCCTTCTTCTACTTCTTCTGATTCACCCTCCAGACTTCACCTTCACCTTCTCCTTCTTCTACTTCTTCTGCTTCTCCCTCCAGACTTCACCTTCTCCTTCTCCTTCTTCTACTTCTTCTGATTCACCCTCCAGACTTCACCTTCTCCTTCTCCTTCTGCTGCTTCTTCTGCTTCACCCTCCAATCTTCACCTTCTCCTTCTCCTTCTTCTGCTTCTTCTGCTGCGCCCTCCAGACTTCACCTTCTCCTTCTCCTTCTTCTGCTTCTTCTGATTCACCCTCCTAACTTCACCTTCTCCTTCTCCTTCTTCTGCTTCTTCTGATTCACCCTCCTGACTTCACCTTCTCCTTCTCCTTCTCCTGCTTCTTTGATTCACCCTCCAGACTTCACCTTCTCCTTCTCCTTCTTCTGATTCACCCTCCAGACTTCACCTTCTCCTTCTCCTTCTTCTGCTTCTTCTGATTCACCCTCCAGACCTCACCTTCTCCTTCTCCTTCTTCTACTTCTTCTGATTCACCCTCCAGACTTCATCTTCTCCTTCTCCTTCTTCTGCTTCTTCTGATTCACCCTCCAGACTTCACCTTCTCCTTCTCCTTCTTCTGCTTCTTCTGATTCACCCTCCAGACTTCACCTTCTCCTTCTCCTTCTTCTACTTCTTCTGATTCACCCTCCAGACTTCACCTTCTCCTTCTCCTTCTTCTGCTTCTTCTGATTCACCCTCCAGACTTCACCTTCTCCTTCTCCTTATTCAGCTTCTTCTGATTCACCCTCCAGACATCACCTTCTCCTTCTCCTTCTTCTGCTTCTTCTGATTCACCCTCCAGACTTCACCTTCTCCTTCTCCTTCTTCTGCTTCTTCTGATTCACCCTCCAGACTTCACCTTCTCCTTCTCCTTCTTCTACTTCTTCTCATTCACCCTCCAGACTTCATCTTCTCCTTCTCCTTCTTCTGCTTCTTCTGATTCACCCTCCAGACTTCACCTTCACCTTCTCCTTCTTCTGCTTCTTCTGATTCACCCTTCAGACTTCACCTTCTCCCTCTTCTGCTTCTTCTGATTCACCCTGCAGACTTCACCTTCTCCTTCTCCTTCTTCTTCTTCTTCTGATTCACCCTTCAGACTTCACCTTCTCCTTCTCCTTCTTCTGCTTCTTCTGATTCACCCTCCAGACCTCACCTTCTCCTTCTCCTTCTTCTACTTCTTCTGATTCACCCTCCAGACTTCATCTTCACCTTCTCCTTCTTCTGCTTCTTCTGATTCACACTCCAGACTTCACCTTCTCCTTCTCCTTCTTCTACTTCTTCTGATTCACCCTGCTGACTTCACCTTCTCCTTCTCCTTCTTCTGCTTCTTCTGATTCACCATCCAGACTTCACCTTCTCCTTCTTCTACTTCTTCTGATTCACCCTCCAATCTTCACCTTCTCCGTCTGCTTCTTCTGCTTCTTCTGATTCAGCCTCCAGACTTCACCTTCTCCTTATCCTTCTTCTGCTTCTTCTGATTCACCCTGCTGACTTCACCTTCTCCTTCTCCTTCTTCTGCTTCTTCTGATTCACCCTCCTGACTTCACCTTCTCCTTCTCCTTCTTCTACTTCTTCTGATTCACCCTCCAGACTTCACCTTCTCCTTCTACTTCTTCTGCTTCTTCTGATTCACCCTCCAGACTTCACCTTCTCCTGCTTCTACTGATTCGCCCTCCAGACTTCACCTTCTCCTTCTCCTTCTTCTGCTTCTTCTGATTCACCCTCCAGACTTCACCTTCTCCTTCTCCTTCTTCTGCTTCTTCTGATTCACCCTCCCGACTTCACCTTCTCCTTCTCCTTCTTCTACTTCTTCTGATTCACCCTCCAGACTTCAACTTCTCCTTCTCCTTCTTCTGCTTCTTCTGCTTCACCCTCCAGACTTCACCTTCTCCTTCTCCTTCGTCTACTTTTTCTGATTCACACTCCAGACTACACCTTCTCCTTCTCCTTCATCTACTTCTTCTGATTCACCCTCCGGACTTCACCTTCTCCTTCTCCTTCTTCTGCTTCTTCTCATTCACCCTCCAGACTTCACCTTCTCCTTCTCCTTATTCTACTTCTTCTGATTCATCCTCCAGACTTCACCTTCTCCTTCTCCTTCTTCTACTTCTTCTGATTCACCCTCCAGACTTCACCTTCTCCTTCTCCTTCTTCTACTTCTTCTGCTTCTCCCTCCAGACTTCACCTTCTCCTTCTCCTTCTTCTGCTTCTTCTGATTCACCCTCCAGACTTCACCTTCTCCTTCTCCTTCTTCTACTTCTTCTGATTCACCCTCCAGACTTCACCTTCTCCTTCTCCTTCTTCTACTTCTTCTGATTCTCCCTCCAGGCTTCACCTTCTCCTTCTCCTTCTTGTACTTCTTCTGATTCACCCTCCTGACTTCAGCTTCTCCTTCTCCTTCTTCTGCTTCTTCTGCTTCACCCTCCTGACTTCACCTTCTCCTTCTCCTTCTTCTACGTCTTCTGCTTCACCCCCCTGACTTCACCTTCTCCTTCTCCTTCTTCTGCTTCTTCTGATTCACCCTCCTAACTTCACCTTCTCCTTCTTCTGCTTCTTCTGATTCACCCTCCTGACTTCACCTTCTCCTTCTCCTTATTCTGCTTCTTCTGATTCACCCTCCAGACTTCACCTTCTCCTTCTCCTTCTTCTGCATATTCTGATTCACCCTCCAGACTTCACCTTCTCCTTCTCCTTCTTCTGCTTCTTCTGATTCACCCTCCAGACCTCACCTTCTCCTTCTCCTTCTTCTACTTCTTCTGATTCACCCTCCAGACTTCATCTTCTCCTTCTCCTTCTTCTGCTTCTTCTGATTCACCCTCCAGACTTCACCTTCTCCTTCTCCTTCTTCTGCTTCTTCTGATTCAACCTCCAGACTTCACCTTCTCCTTCTCCTTCTTCTGCTTCTTCTGATTCACCATCCTGACTTCACCTTCTCCTTCTCCTTCTTCTGCTTCTTCTGATTCACCCTCCTAACTTCACCTTCTCCTTCTCCTTCTTCTGCTTCTTCTGATTCACCCTCCTGACTTCACCTTCTCCTTCTCCTTCTTCTGCTTCTTCTGATTCACCCTCCAGACTTCACCTTCTCCTTCTCCTTCTTCTGCTTCTTCTGATTCACCCTCCAGACTTCACCTTCTCCTTCTCCTTCTTCTGCTTCTTCTGATTCACCCTCCAGACCTCACCTTCTCCTTCTCCTTCTTCTACTTCTTCTGATTCACCCTCCAGACTTCATCTTCTCCTTCTCCTTCTTCTGCTTCTTCTGATTCACACTCCAGACTTCACCTTCTCCTTCTCCTTCTTCTGCTTCTTCTGATTCAACCTCCAGACTTCACCTTCTCCTTCTCTTTCTTCTACCTCTTCTGATTCACCCTGCAGACTTCACCTTCTCCTTCTCCTTCTTCTGCTTCTTCTGATTCACCCTCCAGACTTCACCTACTCCTTCTCCTTATTCAGCTTCTTCTGATTCACCCTCCAGACTTCACCTTCTCCTTCTCCTTCTTCTGCTTCTTCTGATTCACCCTCCAGACTTCACCTTCTCCTTCTCCTTCTTCTGCTTCTTCTGATTCACCCTCCAGACTTCACCTTCTCCTTCTCCTTCTTCTACTTCTTCTGATTCACCCTCCAGACTTCATCTTCTCCTTCTCCTTCTTCTGCTTCTTCTGATTCACCCTCCAGACTTCACCTTCTCCTTCTCCTTCTTCTGCTTCTTCTGATTCACCCTCCAGACTTCACCTTCTCCTTCTCCTCCTTCTGCTTCATCTGATTCACCCTCCAGACTTCACCTTCTCCTTCTCCTTCTTCTACCTCTTCTGATTCACCCTCCAGACCTCACCTTCTCCTTCTCCTTCTTCTACTTCTTCTGATTCACCCTCCAGACTTCACCTTCTCCTTCTCCTCCTTCTGCTTCATCTGATTCACCCTTCAGACTTCACCTTCTCCTTCTGCTTCTTCTGCTTCTTCTGATTCACCCTCCAGACCTCACCTTCTCCTTCTCCTTCTTCTACTTCTTCTGATTCACCCTCCAGACTTCATCTTCTCCTTCTCCTTCTTCTGCTTCTTCTGATTCACCCTCCAGACTTCACCTTCTCCTTCTCCTTCTTCTGCTTCTTCTGATTCACCCTCCAGACTTCGCCTTCTCCTTCTCCTTCTTCTACTTCTTCTGATTCACCCTCCAGACTTCACCTTCACCTTCTCCTTCTTCTACTTCTTCTGCTTCACCCTCCAGACTTCACCTTCTCCTTCTCCTTCTTCTGCTTCTTCTGATTCACCCTCCTAACTTCACCTTCTCCTTCTCCTTCTTCTGCTTCTTCTGATTCACCCTCCTGACTTCACCTTCTCCTTCTCCTTCTCCTGCTTCTTTGATTCACCCTCCAGACTTCACCTTCTCCTTCTCCTTCTTCTGATTCTTCTGATTCACCCTCCAGACTTCACCTTCTCCTTCTCCTTCTTCTGCTTCTTCTGATTCACCCTCCAGACCTCACCTTCTCCTTCTCCTTCTTCTACTTCTTCTCATTCACCCTCCAGACTTCATCTTCTCCTTCTCCTTCTTCTGCTTCTTCTGATTCACCCTCCAGACTTCACCTTCTCCTTCTCCTTCTTCTGCTTCTTCTGATTCACCCTCCAGACTTCACCTTCTCCTTCTCCTTCTTCTACTTCTTCTGATTCACCCTCCAGACTTCACCTTCTCCTTCTCCTTCTTCTGCTTCTTCTGATTCACCCTCCAGACTTCACCTTCTCCTTCTCCTTATTCAGCTTCTTCTGATTCACCCTCCAGACATCACCTTCTCCTTCTCCTTCTTCTGCTTCTTCTGATTCACCCTCCAGACTTCACCTTCTCCTTCTCCTTCTTCTGCTTCTTCTGATTCACCCTCCAGACTTCACCTTCTCCTTCTCCTTCTTCTACTTCTTCTGATTCACCCTCCAGACTTCATCTTCTCCTTCTCCTTCTTCTGCTTCTTCTGATTCACCCTCCAAACTTCACCTTCTCCTTCTCCTTCTTCTGCTTCTTCTGATTCACCCTCCAGACTTCACCTTCTCCTTCTCCTTCTTCTACTTCTTCTGATTCACCCTCCAGACTTCACCTTCTAATTCTCCTTCTTCTACTTCTTCTGATTCACCCTCCAGACTTCACCTTCTCCTTCTCCTTCTTCTGCTTCTTCTGATTCACCCTCCAGACTTCACCTTCTCCTTCTCCTTCTTCTGCTTCTTCTGATTCACACTCCAGACTTCGCCTTCTCCTTCTCCTTCTTCTACTTCTTCTGATTCACCCTCCAGACTTCACCTTCTCCTTCTCCTTCTTCTACTTCTTCTGATTCACCCTCCAGTCTTCACCTTCTCCTTCTCCTTCTTCTGCTTCTTCTGATTCACCCCCCAGACTTCACCTTCTCCTTCCCCTTCTTCTGTTTCTTCTGATTCACCCTCCTGACATCACCTTCTCCTTCTCCTTCTTCTGCTTCTTCTGATTCACCCTCCAGACTTCACCTTCTCCTTCTCCTTCTTCTACCTCTTCTGATTCACCCTCCAGACTTCACCTTCTCCTTCTACTTCTACTGCTTCTTCTGATTCACCCTCCAGACTTCACCTTCTCCTTCTCCTTCTTCTGCTTCTACAGATTCACCCTCCAGACTTCACCTTCTCCTTCTCCTTCTTCTGATTCACCCTCCAGACTTCACCTTCTCCTTCTCCTTATTCAGCTTCTTCTGATTCACCCTCCAGACTTCACCTTCTCCTTCTCCTTCTTCTGCTTCTTCTGATTCACCCTCCAGACTTCACCTTCTCCTTCTCCTTCTTCTTCTTCTTCTGATTCACCCTTCAGACTTCACCTTCTCCTTCTCCTTCTTCTGCTTCTTCTGATTCACCCTCCAGACCTCACCTTCTCCTTCTCCTTCTTCTACTTCTTCTGATTCACCCTCCAGACTTCATCTTCACCTTCTCCCTCTTCTGCTTCTTCTGATTCACACTCCAGACTTCACCTTCTCCTTCTCCTTCTTCTACTTCTTCTGATTCACCCTGCTGACTTCACCTTCTCCTTCTCCTTCTTCTGCTTCTTCTGATTCACCATCCAGACTTCACCTTCTCCTTCTTCTACTTCTTCTGATTCACCCTCCAATCTTCACCTTCTCCGTCTGCTTCTTCTGCTTCTTCTGATTCAGCCTCCAGACTTCACCTTCTCCTTATCCTTCTTCTGCTTCTTCTGATTCACCCTGCTGACTTCACCTTCTCCTTCTCCTTCTTCTGCTTCTTCTGATTCACCCTCCTGACTTCACCTTCTCCTTCTCCTTCTTCTACTTCTTCTGATTCACCCTCCAGACTTCACCTTCTCCTTCTACTTCTTCTGCTTCTTCTGATTCACCCTCCAGACTTCACCTTCTCCTGCTTCTACTGATTCGCCCTCCAGACTTCACCTTCTCCTTCTCCTTCTTCTGCTTCTTCTGATTCACCCTCCAGACTTCACCTTCTCCTTCTCCTTTTTCTGCTTCTTCTGATTCACCCTCCCGACTTCACCTTCTCCTTCTCCTTCTTCTACTTCTTCTGATTCACCCTCCAGACTTCAACTTCTCCTTCTCCTTCTTCTGCTTCTTCTGCTTCACCCTCCAGACTTCACCTTCTCCTTCTCCTTCGTCTACTTTTTCTGATTCACACTCCAGACTATACCTTCTCCTTCTCCTTCATCTACTTCTTCTGATTCACCCTCCGGACTTCACCTTCTCCTTCTCCTTCTTCTGCTTCTTCTCATTCACCCTCCAGACTTCACCTTCTCCTTCTCCTTATTCTACTTCTTCTGATTCATCCTCCAGACTTCACCTTCTCCTTCTCCTTCTTCTACTTCTTCTGATTCACCCTCCAGACTTTAGCTTCTCCTTCTCCTTCTTCTACTTCTTCTGCTTCTCCCTCCAGACTTCACCTTCTCCTTCTCCTTCTTCTGCTTCTTCTGATTCACCCTCCAGACTTCACCTTCTCCTTCTCCTTCTTCTACTTCTTCTGATTCACCCTCCAGACTTCACCTTCTCCTTCTCCTTCTTCTACTTCTTCTGATTCACCCTCCAGGCTTCACCTTCTCCTTCTCCTTCTTGTACTTCTTCTGATTCACCCTCCTGACTTCAGCTTCTCCTTCTCCTTCTTCTGCTTCTTCTGCTTCACCCTCCTGACTTCACCTTCTCCTTCTCCTTCTTCTACGTCTTCTGCTTCACCCCCCTGACTTCACCTTCTCCTTCTCCTTCTTCTGCTTCTTCTGATTCACCCTCCTAACTTCACCTTCTCCTTCTCCTTCTTCTGCTTCTTCTGATTCACCCTCCTGACTTTACCTTCTCCTTCTCCTTATTCTGCTTCTTCTGATTCACCCTCCAGACTTCACCTTCTCCTTCTCCTTCTTCAGCTTATTCTGATTCACCCTCCAGACTTCACCTTCTCCTTCTCCTTCTTCTGCTTCTTCTGATTCACCCTCCAGACCTCACCTTCTCCTTCTCCTTCTTCTACTTCTTCTGATTCACCCTCCAGACTTCATCTTCTCCTTCTCCTTCTTCTGCTTCTTCTGATTCACCCTCCAGACTTCACCTTCTCCTTCTCCTTCTTCTGCTTCTTCTGATTCAACCTCCAGACTTCACCTTCTCCTTCTCCTTCTTCTACTTCTTCTGATTCACCCTGCAGACTTCACCTTCTCCTTCTCCTTCTTCTGCTTCTTCTGATTCACCCTCCAGACTTCACCTACTCCTTCTCCTTATTCAGCTTCTTCTGATTCACCCTCCAGACTTCACCTTCTCCTTCTCCTTCTTCTGCTTCTTCTGATTCACCCTCCAGACTTCTCCTTCTCCTTCTCCTTCTTCTACTTCTTCTGATTCACCCTCCAGACTTCATCTTCTCCTTCTCCTTCTTCTGCTTCTTCTGATTCACCCTCCAGACTTCACCTTCTCCTTCTCCTTCTTCTGCTTCTTCTGGTTCACCCTCCAGACTTCACCTTCTCCTTCTCCTCCTTCTGCTTCATCTGATTCACCCTCCAGACTTCACCTTCTCCTTCTCCTTCTTCTACCTCTTCTGATTCACCCTCCTGACCTCACCTTCTCCTTCTCCTTCTTCTACTTCTTCTGATTCACCCTCCAGACTTCACCTTCTCCTTCTCCTCCTTCTGCTTCATCTGATTCACCCTTCAGACTTCACCTTCTCCTTCTCCTTCTTCTGCTTCTTCTGATTCACCCTCCAGACCTCACCTTCTCCTTCTCCTTCTTCTACTTCTTCTGATTCACCCTCCAGACTTCATCTTCTCCTTCTCCTTCTTCTGCTTCTTCTGATTCACCCTCCAGACTTCACCTTCTCCTTCTCCTTCTTCTGCTTCTTCTGATTCACCCTCCAGACTTCGCCTTCTCCTTCTCCCTCTTCTACTTCTTCTGATTCACCCTCCAGACTTCACCTTCTCCTTCTCCTTCTTCTACTTCTTCTGATTCACCCTCCAGCCTTCACCTTCTCCTTCTCCTTCTTCTGCTTCATCTGATTCTCCCTCCAGACTTCACCTTCTCCTTCTCCTTCTTCTGCTTCTTCTGATTCACCCTCCTGACTTCACCTTCTCGTTCTCCTTCTTCTGCTTCTTCTGATTCACCCTCCAGACTTCACCTTCTCCTTCTCCTTCTTCTGCTTCTTCTGATTCACCCTCCAGACTTCACCTTCTCCTTCTCCTTCTTCTGCTTCTTCTGATTCACCCTCCTGACTTCACCTTCTCGTTCTCCTTCTTCTGCTTCTTCTGATTCACCCTCCAGACTTCACCTTCTCCTTCTCCTTCTTCTACTTCTTCTGCTTCAACCTCTGGACTTCACCTTCTCCTTCTCCTTCTTCTAATTCTTCTGCTTCACAGTCCTGACTTCACCTTCTCCTTCTCCTTCTTCTACTTCTTCTGATTCACCCTCCAGACTTCACCTTCTCCTTCTCCTTCTTCTGCTTCTTCTGCTTCACCCTCCAGACTTCACCTTCTCCTTCTCCTTCTTCTGCTTCTTCTGCTTCGCCCTCCAGACTTCACCTTCTCCTTCTCCTTCTTTTGCTTCACTCTCCTAACTTCACCTTCTCCTTCTCCTTCTTCTGCTTCTTCTGATTCACCCTCCTGACTTCTCCTTCTCCTTCTCCTTCTTCTGCTTCTTCTGATACACCCTCCAGACTTCACCTTCTCCTTCTCCTTCTTCTGCTTCTTCTGATTCACCCTCCAGACTTCACCTTCTCCTTCTCCTTCTTCTGCTTCTTCTGATTCACCCTCCAGACTTCACCTTCTCCTTCTCCTTCTTCTGCTTCTTCTGATTCACCCTCCAGACCTCACCTTCTCCTTCTCCTTCTTCTACTTCTTCTGATTCACCCTCCAGACTTCATCTTCTCCTTCTCCTTCTTCTGCTTCTTCTGATTCACCCTCCAGACTTCACCTTCTCCTTCTCCTTCATCTGCTTCTTCTGATTCACCCTCCAGACTTCACCTTCTCCTTCTCCTTCTTCTGCTTCTTCTGATTCACCCTCCAGACTTCACCTTCTCCTTCTCCTTCTTCTACTTCTTCTGATTCACCCTCCAGACTTCATCTTCTCCTTCTCCTTCTTCTGCTTCTTCTGATTCACCCTCCAGACTTCACCTTCTCCTTCTCCTTCTTCTGCTTCTTCTGATTCACCCTCCAGACTTCACCTTCTCCTTCTCCTCCTTCTGCTTCATCTGATTCATCCTCCAGACTTCACCTTCTCCTTCTACTTCTTCTGCTTCTTCTGATTCACCCTCCAGACTTCACCTTCTCCTGCTTCTACTGATTCGCCCTCCAGACTTCACCTTCTCCTTCTCCTTCTTCTGCTTCTTCTGATTCACCCTCCAGACTTCACCTTCTCCTTCTCCTTTTTCTGCTTCTTCTGATTCACCCTCCCGACTTCACCTTCTCCTTCTCCTTCTTCTACTTCTTCTGATTCACCCTCCAGACTTCAACTTCTCCTTCTCCTTCTTCTGCTTCTTCTGCTTCACGCTCCAGACTTCACCTTCTCCTTGTCCTTCGTCTACTTTTTCTGATTCACACTCCAGACTATACCTTCTCCTTCTCCTTCATCTACTTCTTCTGATTCACCCTCCGGACTTCACCTTCTCCTTCTCCTTCTTCTGCTTCTTCTCATTCACCCTCCAGACTTCACCTTCTCCTTCTCCTTATTCTACTTCTTCTGATTCATCCTCCAGACTTCACCTTCTCCTTCTCCTTCTTCTACTTCTTCTGATTCACCCTCCAGACTTTAGCTTCTCCTTCTCCTTCTTCTACTTCTTCTGCTTCTCCCTCCAGACTTCACCTTCTCCTTCTCCTTCTTCTGCTTCTTCTGATTCACCCTCCAGACTTCACCTTCTCCTTCTCCTTCTTCTACTTCTTCTGATTCACCCTCCAGACTTCACCTTCTCCTTCTCCTTCTTCTACTTCTTCTGATTCACCCTCCAGGCTTCACCTTCTCCTTCTCCTTCTTGTACTTCTTCTGATTCACCCTCCTGACTTCAGCTTCTCCTTCTCCTTCTTCTGCTTCTTCTGCTTCACCCTCCTGACTTCACCTTCTCCTTCTCCTTCTTCTACGTCTTCTGCTTCACCCCCCTGACTTCACCTTCTCCTTCTCCTTCTTCTGCTTCTTCTGATTCACCCTCCTAACTTCACCTTCTCCTTCTCCTTCTTCTGCTTCTTCTGATTCACCCTCCTGACTTTACCTTCTCCTTCTCCTTATTCTGCTTCTTCTGATTCACCCTCCAGACTTCACCTTCTCCTTCTCCTTCTTCAGCTTATTCTGATTCACCCTCCAGACTTCACCTTCTCCTTCTCCTTCTTCTGCTTCTTCTGATTCACCCTCCAGACCTCACCTTCTCCTTCTCCTTCTTCTACTTCTTCTGATTCACCCTCCAGACTTCATCTTCTCCTTCTCCTTCTTCTGCTTCTTCTGATTCACCCTCCAGACTTCACCTTCTCCTTCTCCTTCTTCTGCTTCTTCTGATTCAACCTCCAGACTTCACCTTCTCCTTCTCCTTCTTCTACTTCTTCTGATTCACCCTGCAGACTTCACCTTCTCCTTCTCCTTCTTCTGCTTCTTCTGATTCACCCTCCAGACTTCACCTACTCCTTCTCCTTATTCAGCTTCTTCTGATTCACCCTCCAGACTTCACCTTCTCCTTCTCCTTCTTCTGCTTCTTCTGATTCACCCTCCAGACTTCTCCTTCTCCTTCTCCTTCTTCTACTTCTTCTGATTCACCCTCCAGACTTCATCTTCTCCTTCTCCTTCTTCTGCTTCTTCTGATTCACCCTCCAGACTTCACCTTCTCCTTCTCCTTCTTCTGCTTCTTCTGATTCACCCTCCAGACTTCACCTTCTCCTTCTCCTCCTTCTGCTTCATCTGATTCACCCTCCAGACTTCACCTTCTCCTTCTCCTTCTTCTACCTCTTCTGATTCACCCTCCTGACCTCACCTTCTCCTTCTCCTTCTTCTACTTCTTCTGATTCACCCTCCAGACTTCACCTTCTCCTTCTCCTCCTTCTGCTTCATCTGATTCACCCTTCAGACTTCACCTTCTCCTTCTCCTTCTTCTGCTTCTTCTGATTCACCCTCCAGACCTCACCTTCTCCTTCTCCTTCTTCTACTTCTTCTGATTCACCCTCCAGACTTCATCTTCTCCTTCTCCTTCTTCTGCTTCTTCTGATTCACCCTCCAGACTTCACCTTCTCCTTCTCCTTCTTCTGCTTCTTCTGATTCACCCTCCAGACTTCGCCTTCTCCTTCTCCCTCTTCTACTTCTTCTGATTCACCCTCCAGACTTCACCTTCTCCTTCTCCTTCTTCTACTTCTTCTGATTCACCCTCCAGCCTTCACCTTCTCCTTCTCCTTCTTCTGCTTCATCTGATTCTCCCTCCAGACTTCACCTTCTCCTTCTCCTTCTTCTGCTTCTTCTGATTCACCCTCCTGACTTCACCTTCTCGTTCTCCTTCTTCTGCTTCTTCTGATTCACCCTCCAGACTTCACCTTCTCCTTCTCCTTCTTCTGCTTCTTCTGATTCACCCTCCAGACTTCACCTTCTCCTTCTCCTTCTTCTAATTCTTCTGCTTCACACTCCTGACTTCACCTTCTCCTTCTCCTTCTTCTGCTTCTTCTGATTCACCCTCCAGACTTCACCTTCTCCTTCTCCTTCTTCTGCTTCTTCTGATTCACCCTCCAGACTTCACCTTCTCCTTCTTCTTCTTCTACTTCTTCTGATTCACCCTCCAGTCTTCACCTTCTCCTTCTCCTTCTTCTCTTTCTTCTGCTTCACCCTCCAGACTTCACCTTCTCCTTCTCTTTCTTCTGCTTCTTCTGATTCACCCTCCAGACTTCACCTTCTCCTTCTCCTTCTTCTGATTCTTCTGATTCACCCTCCAGACTTCACCTTCTCCTTCTCCTTCTTCTGCTTCTTCTGATTCACCCTCCTGACTTCACCTTCTCCTTCTCCTTCTTCTACTTCTTCTGATTCACCCACCTGACTTCACCTTCTCCTTCTCCTTCTTCTACTTCTTCTGCTTCACCCTCCAGACTTCAGCTTCTCCTTCTCCTTCTTCTACTTCTTCTGATTCACCCTCCAGAATTCACCTTCTCCTTCTCCTTCTTCTGCTTCTTCTGATTCACCCTCCAGACTTCACCTTCTCCTTCTCCTTCTTCTGCTTCTTCTGATTCACCCTCCAGACTTCACCTTCTCCTTCTCCTTCTTCTGCTTCTTCTGATTCACCCTCCAGACTTCACCATCTCCTTCTCCTTCTTCTGCTTCTTCTGATTCACCCTTCAGACTTCACCTTCTCCTTCTCCTTCTTCTGCTTCTACTGATTCACCCTCCAGACCTCACCTTCTCCTTCTCCTTCTTCTACTTCTTCTGATTCACCCTCCAGACTTCATCTTCTCCTTCTCCTTCTTCTGCTTCTTCTGATTCACCCTCCAGACTTCACCTTCTCCTTCTCCTTCTTCTGCTTCTTCTGATTCACCCTCCAGACTTCGCCTTCACCTTCTCCTTCTTCTACTTCTTCTGATTCACCTTCCAGACTTCACCTTCTCCTTCTCCTTCTTCTACTTCTTCTGATTCACCCTCCAGACTTCACCTTCTCCTTCTACTTCTTCTGCTTCTTCTGATTCACCCTCCAGACTTCACCTTCTCCTTCTCCTTCTTCTGCTTCTTCTGATTCACCCTCCAGACTTCACCTTCTCCATCTCCTTCTTCTGCTTCTTCTGATTCACCCTCCAGACTTCACCTTCTCCTTCTCCTTCGTCTCCTTCTTCTGATTCACCCTCCAGACTACACCTTCTCCTTCTCCTTCTTCTACTTCTTCTGATTCACCCTCCAGACTTCACCTTCTCCTTCTCCTTCTTCTGTTTCTTCTGATTCACCCTCCAGACTTCACCTTCTCCTTCTCCTTCTTCTACTACTTCTGATTCACCCTCCAGACTTCACCTTCTCCTTCTCCTTCTTCTACTTCTTCTGATTCACCCTCCAGACTTCATCTTCTCCTTCTCCTTCTTCTGCTTCTTCTGATTCACCCTCCAGACTTCACCTTCTCCTTCTCCTTCTTCTGCTTCTTCTGATTCACCCTCCAGACTTCACCTTCTCCTTCTTCTTCTTCTACTTCTTCTGATTCACCCTCCAGTCTTCACCTTCTCCTTCTCCTTCTTCTCTTTCTTCTGCTTCACCCTCCAGACTTCACCTTCTCCTTCTCTTTCTTCTGCTTCTTCTGATTCACCCTCCAGACTTCACCTTCTCCTTCTCCTTCTTCTGCTTCTTCTGATCCACCCTCCAGACTTCACCTTCTCCTTCTCCTTCTTCTACTTCGTCTGATTCACCCTCCTGACTTCACCTTCTCCTTCTCCTTCTTCTACTTCTTCTGCTTCACCTTCTCCTTCTCCTTCTTCTACTTCTTCTGATTCACCCTCCAGACTTCACCTTCTCCTTCTCCTTCTTCTACTTCTTCTGATTCACCCTCCAGACTTCACCTTCTCCTTCTCCTTCTTCTGCTTCTCCTGATTCACCCTCCTGACTTCACCTTCTTCTTCTCCTTATTCTGCTTCTTCTGATTCACCCTTCAGACTTCACCTTCTCCTTCTCCTTCTTCTGCTTCTTCTGATTCACCCTCCAGACTTCACCTTCTCCTTCTCCTTCTTCTGCTTCTTCTGATTCACCCTCCAGACTTCACCTTCTCCTTCTCCTTCTTCTACTTCTTCTGATTCACCCTCCAGACTTCATCTTCTCCTTCTCCTTCTTCTGCTTCCTCTGATTCACCCTCCAGACTTCACCTTCTCCTTCTCCTTCTTCTGCTTCTTCTGATTCACCCTCCAGACTTCACCTTCTCCTTTTCCTTCTTCTACTTCTTCTGATTCACCCTCCAGACTTCACCTTCTCCTTCTCCTTCTTCTACTTCTTCTGATTCACCCTCCAGACTTCACCTTCTCCTTCTCCTTCTTCTGCTTCTTCTGATTCACCCTCCAGACTTCACCTTCTCCTTCTCCTTCTTCTGCTTCTTCTGATTCACCCTCCAGACTTCACCATCTCCTTCTCCTTCTTCTGCTTCTTCTGATTCACCCTTCAGACTTCACCTTCTCCTTCTCCTTCTTCTGCTTCTACTGATTCACCCTCCAGACCTCACCTTCTCCTTCTCCTTCTTCTACTTCTTCTGATTCACCCTCCAGACTTCATCTTCTCCTTCTCCTTCTTCTGCTTCTTCTGATTCACCCTCCAGACTTCACCTTCTCCTTCTCCTTCTTCTGCTTCTTCTGATTCACCCTCCAGACTTCGCCTTCACCTTCTCCTTCTTCTACTTCTTCTGATTCACCCTCCAGACTTCACCTTCTCCTTTTCCTTCTTCTACTTATTCTGATTCACCCTCCAGTCTTCACCTTCTCCTTCCCCTTCTTCTGCTTCTTCTGATTCACCCTCCAGACTTCACCTTCTCCTTCTCCTTCTTCTGCTTCTTCTGATTCACCCTCCTGACTTCACCTTCTCCTTCTCCTTCTTCTGCTTCTTCTGATTCACCTTCCAGACTTCACCTTCTCCTTCTCCTTCTTCTACTTCTTCTGATTCACCCTCCAGACTTCACCTTCTCCTTCTACTTCTTCTGCTTCTTCTGATTCACCCTCCAGACTTCACCTTCTCCTTCTCCGTCTTCTGCTTCTTCTGATTCACCCTCCAGACTTCACCTTCTCCATCTCCTTCTTCTGCTTCTTCTGATTCACCCTCCAGACTTCACCTTCTCCTTCTCCTTCGTCTACTTCTTCTGATTCACCCTCCAGACTACACCTTCTCCTTCTCCTTCTTCTACTTCTTCTGATTCACCCTCCAGACTTCACCTTCTCCTTCTCCTTCTTCTGTTTCTTCTGATTCACCCTCCAGACTTCACCTTCTCCTTCTCCTTCTTCTACTACTTCTGATTCACCCTCCAGACTTCACCTTCTCCTTCTCCTTCTTCTACTTCTTCTGATTCACCCTCCAGACTTCATCTTCTCCTTCTCCTTCTTCTGCTTCTTCTGATTCACCCTCCAGACTTCACCTTCTCCTTCTCCTTCTTCTGCTTCTTCTGATTCACCCTCCAGACTTCATCTTCTCCTTCTCCTTCTTCTGCTTCTTCTGATTCACCCTCCAGACTTCACCTTCTCCTTCTCCTTCTTCTGCTTCTTCTGATTCACCCTCCAGACTTCACCTTCTCCTTCTCCTTATTCTGCTTCTTCTGATTCACCCTCCAGACTTCACCTTCTCCTTCTCCTTATTCTGCTTCTTCTGATTCACCCTCCAGACTTCACCTTCTCCTTCTCCTTCCTCTGCTTCTTCTGATTCACCCTCCAGACTTCACCTTCTCCTTCTCTTCTTCTACTTCTTCTGATTCACCCTCCTGACTTCACCTTCTCCTTCTCCATCTTCTAATTCTTCTGCTTCACCCTCCAGACTTCAACTTCTCCTTCTCCTTCTTCTACTTCTTCTGATTCACCCTCCAGACTTCACCTTCTCCTTCTCGTTCTTCTGCTTCTTCTGATTCACCCTCCAGACTTCACCTTCTCCTTCTCCTTATTCTGCTTCTTCTGCTTCACCCTCCAGACTTCACCTCCTCCTTCTCCTTCTTCTGCTTCTTCTGATTCACCCTGCAGACTTCACCTTCTCCTTCTCCTTCTTCTGCTTCTTCTGATTCACCCTCCAGACTTCACCTTCTGCTTCTCCTTCTTCTGCTTCTTCTGATTCACCCTCCAGACTTCACCTTCTCCTTCTCCTTCTTCTACTTCTTCTGATTCACCCTCCAGACTTCACCTTCTCCTTCTCTTTCTTCTGCTTCTTCTGATTCACACTCCAGACTTCACCTTCTCCTTCTCCTTCTTCTGATTCTTCTGATTCACCCTCCAGACTTCACCTTCTCCTTCTCCTTCTTCTGCTTCTTCTGATTCACCCTCCTGACTTCACCTTCTCCTTCTCCTTCTTCTACTTCTTCTGATTCACCCTCCTGACTTCACCTTCTCCTTCTCCTTCTTCTACTTCTTCTGCTTCACCCTCCAGACTTCTCCTTCTCCTTCTCCTTCTTCTACTTCTTCTGATTCACCCTCCAGACTTCACCTTCTCCTTTTCCTTCTTCTACTTCTTCTGATTCACCCTCCAGAATTCACCTTCTCCTTCTCCTTCTTCTGCTTCTTCTGCTTCACCGTCCTGACTTCACGTTCTCCTTCTCCTTCTTCTACTTCTTCTGCTTCATCCCCCTGACATCACCTGCTCCTTCTCCTTCTTCTGCTTCTTCTGATTCACCCTCCTAACTTCACCTTCTCCTTCTCCTTCTTCTGCTTCTTCTGATTCACCCTCCTGACTTCACCTTCTCCTTCTCCTTCTTCTGCTTCTTCTGATTCACCCTCCAGACTTCACCTTCTCCTTCTCCTTCTTCTGCTTCTTCTGATTCACCCTCCAGACTTCACCTTCTCCTTCTCCTTCTTCTGCTTCTTCTGATTCACCCTCCAGACTTCACCTTCTCCTTCTCCTTCTTCTGCTTCTTCTGATTCACCCTCCAGACTTCACCTTCTCCTTCTCCTTCTTCTGCTTCTTCTGATTCACCCTCCAGACTTCACCATCTCCTTCTCCTTCTTCTGCTTCTTCTGATTCACCCTTCAGACTTCACCTTCTCCTTCTCCTTCTTCTGCTTCTACTGATTCACCCTCCAGACCTCACCTTCTCCTTCTCCTTCTTCTACTTCTTCTGATTCACCCTCCAGACTTCATCTTCTCCTTCTCCTTCTTCTGCTTCTTCTGATTCACCCTCCAGACTTCACCTTCTCCTTCTCCTTCTTCTGCTTCTTCTGATTCACCCTCCAGACTTCGCCTTCACCTTCTCCTTCTTCTACTTCTTCTGATTCACCCTCCAGACTTCACCTTCTCCTTTTCCTTCTTCTACTTATTCTGATTCACCCTCCAGTCTTCACCTTCTCCTTCCCCTTCTTCTGCTTCTTCTGATTCACCCTCCAGACTTCACCTTCTCCTTCTCCTTCTTCTGCTTCTTCTGATTCACCCTCCTGACTTCACCTTCTCCTTCTCCTTCTTCTGCTTCTTCTGATTCACCTTCCAGACTTCACCTTCTCCTTCTCCTTCTTCTACTTCTTCTGATTCACCCTCCAGACTTCACCTTCTCCTTCTACTTCTTCTGCTTCTTCTGATTCACCCTCCAGACTTCACCTTCTCCTTCTCCTTCTTCTGCTTCTTCTGATTCACCCTCCAGACTTCACCTTCTCCATCTCCTTCTTCTGCTTCTTCTGATTCACCCTCCAGACTTCACCTTCTCCTTCTCCTTCGTCTACTTCTTCTGATTCACCCTCCAGACTACACCTTCTCCTTCTCCTTCTTCTACTTCTTCTGATTCACCCTCCAGACTTCACCTTCTCCTTCTCCTTCTTCTGTTTCTTCTGATTCACCCTCCAGACTTCACCTTCTCCTTCTCCTTCTTCTACTACTTCTGATTCACCCTCCAGACTTCACCTTCTCCTTCTCCTTCTTCTACTTCTTCTGATTCACCCTCCAGACTTCATCTTCTCCTTCTCCTTCTTCTGCTTCTTCTGATTCACCCTCCAGACTTCACCTTCTCCTTCTCCTTCTTCTGCTTCTTCTGATTCACCCTCCAGACTTCACCTTCTCCTTCTTCTTCTTCTACTTCTTCTGATTCACCCTCCAGTCTTCACCTTCTCCTTCTCCTTCTTCTCTTTCTTCTGCTTCACCCTCCAGACTTCACCTTCTCCTTCTCTTTCTTCTGCTTCTTCTGATTCACCCTCCAGACTTCACCTTCTCCTTCTCCTTCTTCTGATTCTTCTGATTCACCCTCCAGACTTCACCTTCTCCTTCTCCTTCTTCTGCTTCTTCTGATTCACCCTCCTGACTTCACCTTCTCCTTGTCCTTCTTCTACTTCTTCTGATTCACCCACCTGACTTCACCTTCTCCTTCTCCTTCTTCTACTTCTTCTGCTTCACCCTCCAGACTTCACCTTCTCCTTCTCCTTCTTCTACTTCTTCTGATTCACCCTCCAGAATTCACCTTCTCCTTCTCCTTCTTCTGCTTCTTCTGATTCACCCTCCAGACTTCACCTTCTCCTTCTCCTTATTCTGCTTCTTCTGATTCACCCTCCAGACTTCACCTTCTCCTTCTCCTTATTCTGCTTCTTCTGATTCACCCTCCAGACTTCACCTTCTCCTTCTCCTTCCTCTGCTTCTTCTGATTCACCCTCCAGACTTCACCTTCTCCTTCTCTTCTTCTACTTCTTCTGATTCACCCTCCTGACTTCACCTTCTCCTTCTCCATCTTCTAATTCTTCTGCTTCACCCTCCAGACTTCAACTTCTCCTTCTCCTTCTTCTACTTCTTCTGATTCACCCTCCAGACTTCACCTTCTCCTTCTCCTTCTTCTGCTTCTTCTGATTCACCCTCCAGACTTCACCTTCTCCTTCTCCTTATTCTGCTTCTTCTGATTCACCCTCCAGACTTCACCTTCTCCTTCTCCTTCTTCTGCTTCTTCTGATTCACCCTGCAGACTTCACCTTCTCCTTCTCCTTCTTCTGCTTCTTCTGATTCACCCTCCAGACTTCACCTTCTCCTTCTCCTTCTTCTGCTTCTTCTGATTCACCCTCCAGACTTCACCTTCTCCTTCTCCTTCTTCTACTTCTTCTGATTCACCCTCCAGACTTCACCTTCTCCTTCTCTTTCTTCTGCTTCTTCTGATTCACCCTCCAGACTTCACCTTCTCCTTCTCCTTCTTCTGATTCTTCTGATTCACCCTCCAGACTTCACCTTCTCCTTCTCCTTCTTCTGCTTCTTCTGATTCACCCTCCTGACTTCACCTTCTCCTTCTCCTTCTTCTACTTCTTCTGATTCACCCTCCTGACTTCACCTTCTCCTTCTCCTTCTTCTACTTCTTCTGCTTCACCCTCCAGACTTCTCCTTCTCCTTCTCCTTCTTCTACTTCTTCTGATTCACCCTCCAGACTTCACCTTCTCCTTTTCCTTCTTCTACTTCTTCTGATTCACCCTCCAGACTTCACCTTCTCCTTCTCCTTCTTCTGCTTCTTCTGCTTCACCGTCCTGACTTCACGTTCTCCTTCTCCTTCTTCTACTTCTTCTGCTTCATCCCCCTGACATCACCTGCTCCTTCTCCTTCTTCTGCTTCTTCTGATTCACCCTCCTAACTTCACCTTCTCCTTCTCCTTCTTCTGCTTCTTCTGATTCACCCTCCTGACTTCACCTTCTCCTTCTCCTTCTTCTGCTTCTTCTGATTCACCCTCCAGACTTCACCTTCTCCTTCTCCTTCTTCTGCTTCTTCTGATTCACCCTCCAGACTTCACCTTCTCCTTCTCCTTCTTCTGCTTCTTCTGATTCACCCTCCAGACTACACCTTCTCCTTCTCCTTCTTCTACTTCTTCTGATTCACCCTCCAGACTTCACCTTCTCCTTCTCCTTCTTCTGCTTCTTCTGATTCACCCTCCAGACTTCACCTTCTCCTTCTCCTTATTCTGCTTCTTCTGATTCACCCTCCAGACTTCACCTTCTCCTTCTCCTTCTTCTGCTTCTTCTGATTCACCCTGCAGACTTCACCTTCTCCTTCTCCTTCTTCTGCTTCTTCTGATTCACCCTCCAGACTTCACCTTCTCCTTCTCCTTCTTCTGCTTCTTCTGATTCACCCTCCAGACTTCACCTTCTCCTTCTCCTTCTTCTACTTCTTCTGATTCACCCTCCAGACTTCACCTTCTCCTTCTCTTTCTTCTGCTTCTTCTGATTCACCCTCCAGACTTCACCTTCTCCTTCTCCTTCTTCTGATTCTTCTGATTCACCCTCCAGACTTCACCTTCTCCTTCTCCTTCTTCTGCTTCTTCTGATTCACCCTCCTGACTTCACCTTCTCCTTCTCCTTCTTCTACTTCTTCTGATTCACCCTCCTGACTTCACCTTCTCCTTCTCCTTCTTCTACTTCTTCTGCTTCACCCTCCAGACTTCTCCTTCTCCTTCTCCTTCTTCTACTTCTTCTGATTCACCCTCCAGACTTCACCTTCTCCTTTTCCTTCTTCTACTTCTTCTGATTCACCCTCCAGACTTCACCTTCTCCTTCTCCTTCTTCTGCTTCTTCTGCTTCACCGTCCTGACTTCACGTTCTCCTTCTCCTTCTTCTACTTCTTCTGCTTCATCCCCCTGACATCACCTGCTCCTTCTCCTTCTTCTGCTTCTTCTGATTCACCCTCCTAACTTCACCTTCTCCTTCTCCTTCTTCTGCTTCTTCTGATTCACCCTCCTGACTTCACCTTCTCCTTCTCCTTCTTCTGCTTCTTCTGATTCACCCTCCAGACTTCACCTTCTCCTTCTCCTTCTTCTGCTTCTTCTGATTCACCCTCCAGACTTCACCTTCTCCTTCTCCTTCTTCTGCTTCTTCTGATTCACCCTCCAGACTACACCTTCTCCTTCTCCTTCTTCTACTTCTTCTGATTCACCCTCCAGACTTCACCTTCTCCTTCTCCTTCTTCTGTTTCTTCTGATTCACCCTCCAGACTTCACCTTCTCCTTCTCCTTCTTCTGCTTCTTCTGATTCACCCTCCAGACTTCACCTTCTCCTTCTCCTTCTTCTGCTTCTTCTGATTCACCCTCCAGACCTCACCTTCTCCTTCTCCTTCTTCTACTTCTTCTGATTCACCCTCCAGACTTCATCTTCTCCTTCTCCTTCTTCTGCTTCTTCTGATTCACCCTCCAGACTTCACCTTCTCCTTCTCCTTCTTCTGCTTCTTCTGATTCACCCTCCAGACTTCACCTTCTCCTTCTCCTTCTTCTACTTCTTCTGATTCACCCTCCAGACTGCACCTTCTCCTTCTCCTTCTTCTACTTCTTCTGATTCACCCTCCAGTCTTCACCTTCTCCTTCTCCTTCTTCTGTATCTTCTGCTTCACCCTCCAGACTTCACCTTCTCCTTCTCTTTCTTCTGCTTCTTCTGATTCACCCTCCAGACTTCACCTTCTCCTTCTCCTTCTTCTGATTCTTCTGATTCACCCTACAGACTTCACCTTCTCCTTCTCCTTCTTCTGCTTCTTCTGATTCACCCTCCTGATTTCACCTTCTCCTTCTCCTTCTTCTACTTCTTCTGATTCACCCTCCTGACTTCACCTTCTCCTTCTCCTTCTTCTGCTTCACCCTCCAGACTTCACCTTCTCCTTCTCCTTCTTCTACTTCTTCTGATTCACCCTCCAGACTTCACCTTCTCCTTCTCCTTCTTCTGCTTCTTCTGATTCACCCTCCAGACTTCACCTTCTCCTTCTCCTTATTCTGCTTCTTCTCATTCACCCTCCAGACTTCACCTTCTCCTTCTCCTTCTTCTGCTTCTTCTGATTCACCCTCCAGACTTCACCTTCTCCTTCTACTTCTTCTGCATTTTCTGATTCACCCTCCAGACTTCACCTTCTCCTTCTCCTTCCTCTGCTTCTTCTGATTCACCCTCCAGACTTCACCTTCTCCTTCTCCTTCTTCTACTTCTTCTGATTCACCCTCCAGACTTCACCATCTCCTTCTCTTTCTTCTGCTTCTTCCGATTCACCCTCCAGACTTCACATTCTCCTTCTCCTTCTTCTGATTCTTCTGATTCACCCTCCAGACTTCACCTTCTCCTTCTCCTTCTTCTGCTTCTTCTGATTCACCCTCCTGACTTCACCTTCTCCTTCTCCTTCTTCTACTTCTTCTGATTCACCCTCCTGACTTCACCTTCTCCTTCTCCTTCTTCTACTTCTTCTGCTTCACCCTCCAGACTTCACCTTCTCCTTCTCCTTCTTCTACTTCTTCTGATTCAACCTCCAGACTTCACCTTCTCCTTCTCCTTCTTCTACTTCTTCTGATTCACCCTCTAGACTTCACCTTCTCCTTCTCCTTCTTCTCCTTCTTCTGATTCTCCCTCCAGACTTCACCTTCTCCTTCTCCTTCTTCTGCTTCCTCTGATTCACCCTCCAGACTTCACCTTCTCCTTCTCCTTATTCTGCTTCTTCTGATTCACCCTCCAGACTTCTCCTTCTCCTTCTCCTTCTTCTGCTTCTTCTGATTCACCCTCCAGACTTCACCTTCTCCTTCTCCTTCTTCTGCTTCTTCTGATTCACCCTGCAGACTTCACCTTCTCCTTCTCCTTCTTCTGCTTCTTCTGATTCACCCTCCAGACTTCACCTTCTCCTTCTCCTTCTTCTGCTTCTTCTGATTCACCCTCCAGACTTCACCTTCTCCTTCTCCTTCTTCTACTTCTTCTGATTCACCCTCCAGACTTCACCTTCTCCTTCTCTTTCTTCTGCTTCTTCTGATTCACCCTCCAGACTTCACCTTCTCCTTCTCCTTCTTCTGATTCTTCTGATTCACCCTCCAGACTTCACCTTCTCCTTCTCCTTCTTCTGCTTCTTCTGATTCACCCTCCTGACTTCACCTTCTCCTTCTCCTTCTTCTACTTCTTCTGATTCACCCTCCTGACTTCACCTTCTCCTTCTCCTTCTTCTACTTCTTCTGCTTCACCCTCCAGACTTCTTCTTCTCCTTCTCCTTCTTCTACTTCTTCTGATTCACCCTCCAGACTTCACCTTCTCCTTTTCCTTCTTCTACTTCTTCTGATTCACCCTCCAGACTTCACCTTCTCCTTCTCCTTCTTCTGCTTCTTCTGCTTCACCGTCCTGACTTCACGTTCTCCTTCTCCTTCTTCTACTTCTTCTGCTTCATCCCCCTGACATCACCTGCTCCTTCTCCTTCTTCTGCTTCTTCTGATTCACCCTCCTAACTTCACCTTCTCCTTCTCCTTCTTCTGCTTCTTCTGATTCACCCTCCTGACTTCACCTTCTCCTTCTCCTTCTTCTGCTTCTTCTGATTCACCCTCCAGACTTCACCTTCTCCTTCTCCTTCTTCTGCTTCTTCTGATTCACCCTCCAGACTTCACCTTCTCCTTCTCCTTCTTCTGCTTCTTCTGATTCACCCTCCAGACTACACCTTCTCCTTCTCCTTCTTCTACTTCTTCTGATTCACCCTCCAGACTTCACCTTCTCCTTCTCCTTCTTCTGTTTCTTCTGATTCACCCTCCAGACTTCACCTTCTCCTTCTCCTTCTTCTGCTTCTTCTGATTCACCCTCCAGACTTCACCTTCTCCTTCTCCTTCTTCTGCTTCTTCTGATTCACCCTCCAGACCTCACCTTCTCCTTCTCCTTCTTCTACTTCTTCTGATTCACCCTCCAGACTTCATCTTCTCCTTCTCCTTCTTCTGCTTCTTCTGATTCACCCTCCAGACTTCACCTTCTCCTTCTCCTTCTTCTGCTTCTTCTGATTCACCCTCCAGACTTCACCTTCTCCTTCTCCTTCTTCTACTTCTTCTGATTCACCCTCCAGACTGCACCTTCTCCTTCTCCTTCTTCTACTTCTTCTGATTCACCCTCCAGTCTTCACTTTCTCCTTCTCCTTCTTCTGTATCTTCTGCTTCACCCTCCAGACTTCACCTTCTCCTTCTCTTTCTTCTGCTTCTTCTGATTCACCCTCCAGACTTCACCTTCTCCTTCTCCTTCTTCTGATTCTTCTGATTCTCCCTACAGACTTCACCTTCTCCTTCTCCTTCTTCTGCTTCTTCTGATTCACCCTCCTGATTTCACCTTCTCCTTCTCCTTCTTCTACTTCTTCTGATTCACCCTCCTGACTTCACCTTCTCCTTCTCCTTCTTCTGCTTCACCCTCCAGACTTCACCTTCTCCTTCTCCTTCTTCTACTTCTTCTGATTCACCCTCCAGACTTCACCTTCTCCTTCTCCTTCTTCTGCTTCTTCTGATTCACCCTCCAGACTTCACCTTCTCCTTCTCCTTATTCTGCTTCTTCTCATTCACCCTCCAGACTTCACCTTCTCCTTCTCCTTCTTCTGCTTCTTCTGATTCACCCTCCAGACTTCACCTTCTCCTTCTACTTCTTCTGCTTCTTCTGATTCACCCTCCAGACTTCACCTTCTCCTTCTCCTTCCTCTGCTTCTTCTGATTCACCCTCCAGACTTCACCTTCTCCTTCTCCTTCTTCTACTTCTTCTGATTCACCCTCCAGACTTCACCATCTCCTTCTCTTTCTTCTGCTTCTTCTGATTCACCCTCCAGACTTCACATTCTCCTTCTCCTTCTTCTGATTCTTCTGATTCACCCTCCAGACTTCACCTTCTCCTTCTCCTTCTTCTGCTTCTTCTGATTCACCCTCCTGACTTCACCTTCTCCTTCTCCTTCTTCTACTTCTTCTGATTCACCCTCCTGACTTCACCTTCTCCTTCTCCTTCTTCTACTTCTTCTGCTTCACCCTCCAGACTTCACCTTCTCCTTCTCCTTCTTCTACTTCTTCTGATTCAACCTCCAGACTTCACCTTCTCCTTCTCCTTCTTCTACTTCTTCTGATTCACCCTCTAGACTTCACCTTCTGCTTCTCCTTCTTCTCCTTCTTCTGATTCTCCCTCCAGACTTCACCTTCTCCTTCTCCTTCTTCTGCTTCCTCTGATTCACCCTCCAGACTTCACCTTCTCCTTCTCCTTATTCTGCTTCTTCTGATTCACCCTCCAGACTTCTCCTTCTCCTTCTCCTTCTTCTGCTTCTTCTGATTCACCCTCCAGACTTCACCTTCTCCTTCTCCTTCTTCTGCTTCTTCTGATTCACCCTCCAGACTTCACCTTCTCCTTCTCCTTCTTCTACTTCTTCTGATTCACCCTCCAGACTTTACCTTCTCCATCTCCTTCTTCTGCTTCCTCTGATTCACCCTCCAGACTTCACCTTCTCCTTCTCCTTCGTCTACTTCTTCTGATTCACCCTCCAGACTACACCTTCTCCTTCTCCTTCTTCTACTTCTTCTGATTCACCCTCCAGACTTCACCTTCTCCTTCTCCTTCTTCTGTTTCTTCTGATTCACCGTCCAGACTTCACCTTCTCCTTCTCCTTCTTCTACTACTTCTGATTCACCCTCCAGACTTCACCTTCTCCTTCTCCTTCTTCTACTTCTTCTGCTTCACCCTCCAGACTTCACCTTCTCCTTCTCCTTCTTCTACTTCTTCTGATTCACCCTCCAGACTTCATCTTCTCCTTCTCCTTCTTCTGCTTCTTCTGATTCACCCTCCAGACTTCACCTTCTCCTTCTCCTTATTCTGCTTCTTCTGATTCACCCTCCAGACTTCACCTTCTCCTTCTCCTGATTCTGCTTCTTCTGATTCACCCTCCAGACTTCACATTCTCCTTCTCCTTCTTCTGATTCTTCTGATTCACCCTCCAGACTTCACCTTCCCCTTCTCCTTCTTCTGCTTCTTCTGATTCACCCTCCTGACTTCAACTTCTCCTTCTCCTTCTTCTACTTCTTCTGATTCACCCTCCTGACTTCACCTTCTCCTTCTCCTTCTTCTACTTCTTCTGCTTCACCCTCCAGACTTCACCTTCTCCTTCTCCTTCTTCTACTTCTTCTGATTCAACCTCCAGACTTCACCTTCTCCTTCTCCTTCTTCTACTTCTTCTGATTCACCCTCCAGACTTCACCTTCTCCTTCTCCTTCTTCTACTTCTTCTGATTCACCCTCCATACCTCACCTTCTCCTTCTCCTTCTTCTGCTTCTTCTGATTCACCCTCAAGACTTCACCTTCTCCTTCTCCTTCTTCTACTTCTTCTGATTCACCCTCCAGACTTCACCTTCTCCTTCTCCTTCTTCTACTTCTTCTGCTTCTCCCTCCAGACTTCACCTTCTCCTTCTCCTTCTTCTGCTTCTTCTGATTCACCCTCCAGACTTCACCTTCTCCTTCTCCTTCTTCTACTTCTTCTGATTCACCCTCCAGACTTCACCTTCTCCTTCTCCTTCTTCTACTTCTTCTGATTCACCCTCCAGACTTCACCTTCTCCTTCTCCTTCTTCTACTTCTTCTGATTCACCCTCCTGACTTCACCTTCTCCTTCTCCTTCTTCTGCTTCTTCTGCTTCACCCTCCAGACATCACCTTCTCCTTCTCCTTCTTCTGCTTCTTCTGCTTCACCCTCCAGACTTCACCTTCTCCTTCTCCTTCTTCTGCTTCTTCTGCTTCACCCTCCTGACTTCACCTTCTCCTTCTCCTTCTTCTACCTCTTCTGATTCACCCTCCAGACTTCACCTTCTCCTTCTCCTTCTTCTGCTTCTTCTGCTTCACCCTCCAGACTTCACCTTCACCTTCTCCTTCTTCTGCTTCTTCTGCTTCGCCCTCCAGACTTCATCTTCTCCTTCTCCTTCTTCTGTTTCTTCTGCTTCACCCTCCAGACTTCACCTTCTCCTTCTCCTTCTTCTGCTACTTCTGCTTCACCCTCCTGACTTCACCATCTCCTTCTCCTTCTTCTACTTCTTCTGATTCACCCTCCAGACTTCACCTTCTCCTTCTCCTTCTTCTGCTTCTTCTACTTCACCCTCCAGACTTCACCTTCTCCTTCTCCTTCTTCTGCTTCTTCTGCTGCGCCCTCCAGACTTCACCTTCTCCTTCTCCTTCTTCTGCTTCTTCTGCTTCACCCTCCTGACTGCACCTTCTCCTTCTCCTTCTTCTGCTTCTTCTGATTCACCTTCCTAACTTCACCTTCTCCTTCTCCTTCTTCTGCTTCTTCTGATTCACCCTCCTGACTTCACCTTCTCCTTCTCCTTCTTCTGCTTCTTCTGATTCAACCTCCAGACTTCACCTTCTCCTTCTCCTTCTTCTACTTCTTCTGATTCACCCTCTAGACTTCACCTTCTCCTTCTCCTTCTTCTCCTTCTTCTGATTCTCCCTCCAGACTTCACCTTCTCCTTCTCCTTCTTCTGCTTCCTCTGATTCACCCTCCAGACTTCACCTTCTCCTTCTCCTTATTCTGCTTCTTCTGATTCACCCTCCAGACTTCTCCTTCTCCTTCTCCTTCTTCTGCTTCTTCTGATTCACCCTCCAGACTTCACCTTCTCCTTCTCCTTCTTCTGCTTCTTCTGATTCACCCTCCAGACTTCACCTTCTCCTTCTCCTTCTTCTACTTCTTCTGATTCACCCTCCAGACTTCACCTTCTCCATCTCCTTCTTCTGCTTCTTCTGATTCACCCTCCAGACTTCACCTTCTCCTTCTCCTTCGTCTACTTCTTCTGATTCACCCTCCAGACTACACCTTCTCCTTCTCCTTCTTCTACTTCTTCTGATTCACCCTCCAGACTTCACCTTCTCCTTCTCCTTCTTCTGTTTCTTCTGATTCACCGTCCAGACTTCACCTTCTCCTTCTCCTTCTTCTACTACTTCTGATTCACCCTCCAGACTTCACCTTCTCCTTCTCCTTCTTCTACTTCTTCTGCTTCACCCTCCAGACTTCACCTTCTCCTTCTCCTTCTTCTACTTCTTCTGATTCACCCTCCAGACTTCACCTTCTCCTTCTCCTTATTCTGCTTCTTCTGATTCACCCTCCAGACTTCACCTTCTCCTTCTCCTGATTCTGCTTCTTCTGATTCACCCTCCAGACTTCACATTCTCCTTCTCCTTCTTCTGATTCTTCTGATTCACCCTCCAGACTTCACCTTCCCCTTCTCCTTCTTCTGCTTCTTCTGATTCACCCTCCTGACTTCAACTTCTCCTTCTCCTTCTTCTACTTCTTCTGATTCACCCTCCTGACTTCACCTTCTCCTTCTCCTTCTTCTACTTCTTCTGCTTCACCCTCCAGACTTCACCTTCTCCTTCTCCTTCTTCTACTTCTTCTGATTCAACCTCCAGACTTCACCTTCTCCTTCTCCTTCTTCTACTTCTTCTGATTCACCCTCCAGACTTCACCTTCTCCTTCTCCTTCTTCTACTTCTTCTGATTCACCCTCCATACTTCACCTTCTCCTTCTCCTTCTTCTGCTTCTTCTGATTCACCCTCAAGACTTCACCTTCTCCTTCTCCTTCTTCTACTTCTTCTGATTCACCCTCCAGACTTCACCTTCTCCTTCTCCTTCTTCTACTTCTTCTGCTTCTCCCTCCAGACTTCACCTTCTCCTTCTCCTTCTTCTGCTTCTTCTGATTCACCCTCCAGACTTCACCTTCTCCTTCTCCTTCTTCTACTTCTTCTGATTCACCCTCCAGACTTCACCTTCTCCTTCTCCTTCTTCTACTTCTTCTGATTCACCCTCCAGACTTCACCTTCTCCTTCTCCTTCTTCTACTTCTTCTGATTCACCCTCCTGACTTCACCTTCTCCTTCTCCTTCTTCTGCTTCTTCTGCTTCACCCTCCAGACATCACCTTCTCCTTCTCCTTCTTCTGCTTCTTCTGCTTCACCCTCCAGACTTCACCTTCTCCTTCTCCTTCTTCTGCTTCTTCTGCTTCACCCTCCTGACTTCACCTTCTCCTTCTCCTTCTTCTACCTCTTCTGATTCACCCTCCAGACTTCACCTTCTCCTTCTCCTTCTTCTGCTTCTTCTGCTTCACCCTCCAGACTTCACCTTCACCTTCTCCTTCTTCTGCTTCTTCTGCTTCGCCCTCCAGACTTCATCTTCTCCTTCTCCTTCTTCTGTTTCTTCTGCTTCACCCTCCAGACTTCACCTTCTCCTTCTCCTTCTTCTGCTACTTCTGCTTCACCCTCCTGACTTCACCATCTCCTTCTCCTTCTTCTACTTCTTCTGATTCACCCTCCAGACTTCACCTTCTCCTTCTCCTTCTTCTGCTTCTTCTACTTCACCCTCCAGACTTCACCTTCTCCTTCTCCTTCTTCTGCTTCTTCTGCTGCGCCCTCCAGACTTCACCTTCTCCTTCTCCTTCTTCTGCTTCTTCTGCTTCACCCTCCTGACTTCACCTTCTCCTTCTCCTTCTTCTGCTTCTTCTGATTCACCTTCCTAACTTCACCTTCTCCTTCTCCTTCTTCTGCTTCTTCTGATTCACCCTCCTGACTTCACCTTCTCCTTCTCCTTCTTCTGCTTCTTCTGATTCACCCTCCAGACTTCACCTTCTCCTTCTCCTTCTTCTGCTTCTTCTGATTCACCCTCCAGACTTCACCTTCTCCTTCTCCTTCTTCTGCTTCTTCTGATTCACCCTCCAGACCTCACCTTCTCCTTCTCCTTCTTCTACTTCTTCCGATTCACCCTCCAGACTTCATCTTCTCCTTCTCATTCTTTTGCTTCTTCTGATTCACCCTCCAGACTTCACCTTCTCCTTCTCCTTCTTCTGCTTCTTCTGATCCACCCTCCAGACTTCACCTTCTCCTTCTCCTTCTTCTACTTCGTCTGATTCACCCTCCTGACTTCACCTTCTCCTTCTCCTTCTTCTACTTCTTCTGCTTCACCTTCTCCTTCTCCTTCTTCTACTTCTTCTGATTCACCCTCCAGACTTCACCTTCTCCTTCTCCTTCTTCTACTTCTTCTGATTCACCCTCCAGACTTCACCTTCTCCTTCTCCTTCTTCTGCTTCTCCTGATTCACCCTCCTGACTTCACCTTCTTCTTCTCCTTATTCTGCTTCTTCTGATTCACCCTTCAGACTTCACCTTCTCCTTCTCCTTCTTCTGCTTCTTCTGATTCACCCTCCAGACTTCACCTTCTCCTTCTCCTTCTTCTGCTTCTTCTGATTCACCCTCCAGACTTCACCTTCTCCTTCTCCTTCTTCTACTTCTTCTGATTCACCCTCCAGACTTCATCTTCTCCTTCTCCTTCTTCTGCTTCCTCTGATTCACCCTCCAGACTTCACCTTCTCCTTCTCCTTCTTCTGCTTCTTCTGATTCACCCTCCAGACTTCACCTTCTCCTTTTCCTTCTTCTACTTCTTCTGATTCACCCTCCAGACTTCACCTTCTCCTTCTCCTTCTTCTACTTCTTCTGATTCACCCTCCAGACTTCACCTTCTCCTTCTCCTTCTTCTGCTTCTTCTGATTCACCCTCCAGACTTCACCTTCTCCTTCTCCTTCTTCTGCTTCTTCTGATTCACCCTCCAGACTTCACCATCTCCTTCTCCTTCTTCTGCTTCTTCTGATTCACCCTTCAGACTTCACCTTCTCCTTCTCCTTCTTCTGCTTCTACTGATTCACCCTCCAGACCTCACCTTCTCCTTCTCCTTCTTCTACTTCTTCTGATTCACCCTCCAGACTTCATCTTCTCCTTCTCCTTCTTCTGCTTCTTCTGATTCACCCTCCAGACTTCACCTTCTCCTTCTCCTTCTTCTGCTTCTTCTGATTCACCCTCCAGACTTCGCCTTCACCTTCTCCTTCTTCTACTTCTTCTGATTCACCCTCCAGACTTCACCTTCTCCTTTTCCTTCTTCTACTTATTCTGATTCACCCTCCAGTCTTCACCTTCTCCTTCCCCTTCTTCTGCTTCTTCTGATTCACCCTCCAGACTTCACCTTCTCCTTCTCCTTCTTCTGCTTCTTCTGATTCACCCTCCTGACTTCACCTTCTCCTTCTCCTTCTTCTGCTTCTTCTGATTCACCTTCCAGACTTCACCTTCTCCTTCTCCTTCTTCTACTTCTTCTGATTCACCCTCCAGACTTCACCTTCTCCTTCTACTTCTTCTGCTTCTTCTGATTCACCCTCCAGACTTCACCTTCTCCTTCTCCTTCTTCTGCTTCTTCTGATTCACCCTCCAGACTTCACCTTCTCCATCTCCTTCTTCTGCTTCTTCTGATTCACCCTCCAGACTTCACCTTCTCCTTCTCCTTCGTCTACTTCTTCTGATTCACCCTCCAGACTACACCTTCTCCTTCTCCTTCTTCTACTTCTTCTGATTCACCCTCCAGACTTCACCTTCTCCTTCTCCTTCTTCTGTTTCTTCTGATTCACCCTCCAGACTTCACCTTCTCCTTCTTCTTCTTCTACTACTTCTGATTCACCCTCCAGACTTCACCTTCTCCTTCTCCTTCTTCTACTTCTTCTGATTCACCCTCCAGACTTCATCTTCTCCTTCTCCTTCTTCTGCTTCTTCTGATTCACCCTCCAGACTTCACCTTCTCCTTCTCCTTCTTCTGCTTCTTCTGATTCACCCTCCAGACTTCACCTTCTCCTTCTTCTTCTTCTACTTCTTCTGATTCACCCTCCAGTCTTCACCTTCTCCTTCTCCTTCTTCTCTTTCTTCTGCTTCACCCTCCAGACTTCACCTTCTCCTTCTCTTTCTTCTGCTTCTTCTGATTCACCCTCCAGACTTCACCTTCTCCTTCTCCTTCTTCTGATTCTTCTGATTCACCCTCCAGACTTCACCTTCTCCTTCTCCTTCTTCTGCTTCTTCTGATTCACCCTCCTGACTTCACCTTCTCCTTCTCCTTCTTCTACTTCTTCTGATTCACCCACCTGACTTCACCTTCTCCTTCTCCTTCTTCTACTTCTTCTGCTTCACCCTCCAGACTTCACCTTCTCCTTCTCCTTCTTCTACTTCTTCTGATTCACCCTCCAGAATTCACCTTCTCCTTCTCCTTCTTCTGCTTCTTCTGATTCACCCTCCAGACTTCACCTTCTCCATCTCCTTCTTCTACTTCTTCTGATTCACCCTCCAGACTTCATCTTCTCCTTCTCCTTCTTCTGCTTCCTCTGATTCACCCTCCAGACTTCACCTTCTCCTTCTCCTTCTTCTGCTTCTTCTGATTCACCCTCCAGACTTCACCTTCTCCTTTTCCTTCTTCTACTTCTTCTGATTCACCCTCCAGACTTCACCTTCTCCTTCTCCTTCTTCTACTTCTTCTGATTCACCCTCCAGACTTCACCTTCTCCTTCTCCTTCTTCTGCTTCTTCTGATTCACCCTCCAGACTTCACCTTCTCCTTCTCCTTCTTCTGCTTCTTCTGATTCACCCTCCAGACTTCACCATCTCCTTCTCCTTCTTCTGCTTCTTCTGATTCACCCTTCAGACTTCACCTTCTCCTTCTCCTTCTTCTGCTTCTACTGATTCACCCTCCAGACCTCACCTTCTCCTTCTCCTTCTTCTACTTCTTCTGATTCACCCTCCAGACTTCATCTTCTCCTTCTCCTTCTTCTGCTTCTTCTGATTCACCCTCCAGACTTCACCTTCTCCTTCTCCTTTTCTGCTTCTTCTGATTCACCCTCCAGACTTCGCCTTCACCTTCTCCTTCTTCTACTTCTTCTGATTCACCCTCCAGACTTCACCTTCTCCTTTTCCTTCTTCTACTTATTCTGATTCACCCTCCAGTCTTCACCTTCTCCTTCCCCTTCTTCTGCTTCTTCTGATTCACCCTCCAGACTTCACCTTCTCCTTCTCCTTCTTCTGCTTCTTCTGATTCACCCTCCTGACTTCACCTTCTCCTTCTCCTTCTTCTGCTTCTTCTGATTCACCTTCCAGACTTCACCTTCTCCTTCTCCTTCTTCTACTTCTTCTGATTCACCCTCCAGACTTCACCTTCTCCTTCTACTTCTTCTGCTTCTTCTGATTCACCCTCCAGACTTCACCTTCTCCTTCTCCTTCTTCTGCTTCTTCTGATTCACCCTCCAGACTTCACCTTCTCCATCTCCTTCTTCTGCTTCTTCTGATTCACCCTCCAGACTTCACCTTCTCCTTCTCCTTCGTCTACTTCTTCTGATTCACCCTCCAGACTACACCTTCTCCTTCTCCTTCTTCTACTTCTTCTGATTCACCCTCCAGACTTCACCTTCTCCTTCTCCTTCTTCTGTTTCTTCTGATTCACCCTCCAGACTTCACTTTCTCCTTCTTCTTCTTCTACTACTTCTGATTCACCCTCCAGACTTCACCTTCTCCTTCTCCTTCTTCTACTTCTTCTGATTCACCCTCCAGACTTCATCTTCTCCTTCTCCTTCTTCTGCTTCTTCTGATTCACCCTCCAGACTTCACCTTCTCCTTCTCCTTCTTCTGCTTCTTCTGATTCACCCTCCAGACTTCACCTTCTCCTTCTTCTTCTTCTACTTCTTCTGATTCACCCTCCAGTCTTCACCTTCTCCTTCTCCTTCTTCTCTTTCTTCTGCTTCACCCTCCAGACTTCACCTTCTCCTTCTCTTTCTTCTGCTTCTTCTGATTCACCCTCCAGACTTCACCTTCTCCTTCTCCTTCTTCTGATTCTTCTGATTCACCCTCCAGACTTCACCTTCTCCTTCTCCTTCTTCTGCTTCTTCTGATTCACCCTCCTGACTTCACCTTCTCCTTCTCCTTCTTCTACTTCTTCTGATTCACCCACCTGACTTCACCTTCTCCTTCTCCTTCTTCTACTTCTTCTGCTTCACCCTCCAGACTTCACCTTCTCCTTCTCCTTCTTCTACTTCTTCTGATTCACCCTCCAGAATTCACCTTCTCCTTCTCCTTCTTCTGCTTCTTCTGATTCACCCTCCAGACTTCACCTTCTCCATCTCCTTCTTCTACTTCTTCTGATTCACCCTCCAGACTTCATCTTCTCCTTCTCCTTCTTCTGCTTCCTCTGATTCACCCTCCAGACTTCACCTTCTCCTTCTCCTTCTTCTGCTTCTTCTGATTCACCCTCCAGACTTCACCTTCTCCTTTTCCTTCTTCTACTTCTTCTGATTCACCCTCCAGACTTCACCTTCTCCTTCTCCTTCTTCTACTTCTTCTGATTCACCCTCCAGACTTCACCTTCTCCTTCTCCTTCTTCTGCTTCTTCTGATTCACCCTCCAGACTTCACCTTCTCCTTCTCCTTCTTCTGCTTCTTCTGATTCACCCTCCAGACTTCACCATCTCCTTCTCCTTCTTCTGCTTCTTCTGATTCACCCTTCAGACTTCACCTTCTCCTTCTCCTTCTTCTGCTTCTACTGATTCACCCTCCAGACCTCACCTTCTCCTTCTCCTTCTTCTACTTCTTCTGATTCACCCTCCAGACTTCATCTTCTCCTTCTCCTTCTTCTGCTTCTTCTGATTCACCCTCCAGACTTCACCTTCTCCTTCTCCTTTTCTGCTTCTTCTGATTCACCCTCCAGACTTCGCCTTCACCTTCTCCTTCTTCTACTTCTTCTGATTCACCCTCCAGACTTCACCTTCTCCTTTTCCTTCTTCTACTTATTCTGATTCACCCTCCAGTCTTCACCTTCTCCTTCCCCTTCTTCTGCTTCTTCTGATTCACCCTCCAGACTTCACCTTCTCCTTCTCCTTCTTCTGCTTCTTCTGATTCACCCTCCTGACTTCACCTTCTCCTTCTCCTTCTTCTGCTTCTTCTGATTCACCTTCCAGACTTCACCTTCTCCTTCTCCTTCTTCTACTTCTTCTGATTCACCCTCCAGACTTCACCTTCTCCTTCTACTTCTTCTGCTTCTTCTGATTCACCCTCCAGACTTCACCTTCTCCTTCTCCTTCTTCTGCTTCTTCTGATTCACCCTCCAGACTTCACCTTCTCCATCTCCTTCTTCTGCTTCTTCTGATTCACCCTCCAGACTTCACCTTCTCCTTCTCCTTCGTCTACTTCTTCTGATTCACCCTCCAGACTACACCTTCTCCTTCTCCTTCTTCTACTTCTTCTGATTCACCCTCCAGACTTCACCTTCTCCTTCTCCTTCTTCTGTTTCTTCTGATTCACCCTCCAGACTTCACCTTCTCCTTCTCCTTCTTCTACTACTTCTGATTCACCCTCCAGACTTCACCTTCTCCTTCTCCTTCTTCTACTTCTTCTGATTCACCCTCCAGACGTCATCTTCTCCTTCTCCTTCTTCTGCTTCTTCTGATTCACCCTCCAGACTTCACCTTCTCCTTCTCCTTCTTCTGCTTCTTCTGATTCACCCTCCAGACTTCACCTTCTCCTTCTTCTTCTTCTACTTCTTCTGATTCACCCTCCAGTCTTCACCTTCTCCTTCTCCTTCTTCTCTTTCTTCTGCTTCACCCTCCAGACTTCACCTTCTCCTTCTCTTTCTTCTGCTTCTTCTGATTCACCCTCCAGACTTCACCTTCTCCTTCTCCTTCTTCTGATTCTTCTGATTCACCCTCCAGACTTCACCTTCTCCTTCTCCTTCTTCTGCTTCTTCTGATTCACCCTCCTGACTTCACCTTCTCCTTCTCCTTCTTCTACTTCTTCTGATTCACCCACCTGACTTCACCTTCTCCTTCTCCTTCTTCTACTTCTTCTGCTTCACCCTCCAGACTTCACCTTCTCCTTCTCCTTCTTCTACTTCTTCTGATTCACCCTCCAGAATTCACCTTCTCCTTCTCCTTCTTCTGCTTCTTCTGATTCACCCTCCAGACTTCACCTTCTCCTTCTCCTTATTCTGCTTCTTCTGATTCACCCTCCAGACTTCACCTTCTCCTTCTCCTTATTCTGCTTCTTCTGATTCACCCTCCAGACTTCACCTTCTCCTTCTCCTTCCTCTGCTTCTTCTGATTCACCCTCCAGACTTCACCTTCTCCTTCTCTTCTTCTACTTCTTCTGATTCACCCTCCTGACTTCACCTTCTCCTTCTCCATCTTCTAATTCTTCTGCTTCACCCTCCAGACTTCAACTTCTCCTTCTCCTTCTTCTACTTCTTCTGATTCACCCTCCAGACTTCACCTTCTCCTTCTCCTTCTTCTGCTTCTTCTGATTCACCCTCCAGACTTCACCTTCTCCTTCTCCTTATTCTGCTTCTTCTGATTCACCCTCCAGACTTCACCTTCTCCTTCTCCTTCTTCTGCTTCTTCTGATTCACCCTGCAGACTTCACATTCTCCTTCTCCTTCTTCTGCTTCTTCTGATTCACCCTCCAGACTTCACCTTCTCCTTCTCCTTCTTCTGCTTCTTCTGATTCACCCTCCAGACTTCACCTTCTCCTTCTCCTTCTTCTACTTCTTCTGATTCACCCTCCAGACTTCACCTTCTCCTTCTCTTTCTTCTGCTTCTTCTGATTCACCCTCCAGACTTCACCTTCTCCTTCTCCTTCTTCTGATTCTTCTGATTCACCCTCCAGACTTCACCTTCTCCTTCTCCTTCTTCTGCTTCTTCTGATTCACCCTCCTGACTTCACCTTCTCCTTCTCCTTCTTCTACTTCTTCTGATTCACCCTCCTGACTTCACCTTCTCCTTCTCCTTCTTCTACTTCTTCTGCTTCACCCTCCAGACTTCTCCTTCTCCTTCTCCTTCTTCTACTTCTTCTGATTCACCCTCCAGACTTCACCTTCTCCTTTTCCTTCTTCTACTTCTTCTGATTCACCCTCCAGACTTCACCTTCTCCTTCTCCTTCTTCTGCTTCTTCTGATTCACCCTCCAGACTTCACCTTCTCCTTCTCCTTCTTCTGCTTCTTCTGATTCACCCTCCAGACTACACCTTCTCCTTCTCCTTCTTCTACTTCTTCTGATTCACCCTCCAGACTTCACCTTCTCCTTCTCCTTCTTCTGTTTCTTCTGATTCACCCTCCAGACTTCACCTTCTCCTTCTCCTTCTTCTGCTTCTTCTGATTCACCCTCCAGACTTCACCTTCTCCTTCTCCTTCTTCTGCTTCTTCTGATTCACCCTCCAGACCTCACCTTCTCCTTCTCCTTCTTCTACTTCTTCTGATTCACCCTCCAGACTTCATCTTCTCCTTCTCCTTCTTCTGCTTCTTCTGATTCACCCTCCAGACTTCACCTTCTCCTTCTCCTTCTTCTGCTTCTTCTGATTCACCCTCCAGACTTCACCTTCTCCTTCTCCTTTTCTGCTTCTTCTGATTCACCCTCCAGACTTCGCCTTCACCTTCTCCTTCTTCTACTTCTTCTGATTCACCCTCCAGACTTCACCTTCTCCTTTTCCTTCTTCTACTTATTCTGATTCACCCTCCAGTCTTCACCTTCTCCTTCCCCTTCTTCTGCTTCTTCTGATTCACCCTCCAGACTTCACCTTCTCCTTCTCCTTCTTCTGCTTCTTCTGATTCACCCTCCTGACTTCACCTTCTCCTTCTCCTTCTTCTGCTTCTTCTGATTCACCTTCCAGACTTCACCTTCTCCTTCTCCTTCTTCTACTTCTTCTGATTCACCCTCCAGACTTCACCTTCTCCTTCTACTTCTTCTGCTTCTTCTGATTCACCCTCCAGACTTCACCTTCTCCTTCTCCTTCTTCTGCTTCTTCTGATTCACCCTCCAGACTTCACCTTCTCCATCTCCTTCTTCTGCTTCTTCTGATTCACCCTCCAGACTTCACCTTCTCCTTCTCCTTCGTCTACTTCTTCTGATTCACCCTCCAGACTACACCTTCTCCTTCTCCTTCTTCTACTTCTTCTGATTCACCCTCCAGACTTCACCTTCTCCTTCTCCTTCTTCTGTTTCTTCTGATTCACCCTCCAGACTTCACCTTCTCCTTCTCCTTCTTCTACTACTTCTGATTCACCCTCCAGACTTCACCTTCTCCTTCTCCTTCTTCTACTTCTTCTGATTCACCCTCCAGACGTCATCTTCTCCTTCTCCTTCTTCTGCTTCTTCTGATTCACCCTCCAGACTTCACCTTCTCCTTCTCCTTATTCTGCTTCTTCTGATTCACCCTCCAGACTTCTCCTTCTCCTTCTCCTTCTTCTGCTTCTTCTGATTCACCCTCCAGACTTCACCTTCTCCTTCTCCTTCTTCTGCTTCTTCTGATTCACCCTCCAGACTTCACCTTCTCCTTCTCCTTCTTCTACTTCTTCTGATTCACCCTCCAGACTTCACCTTCTCCTTCTCCTTCTTCTACTTCTTCTGATTCACCCTCCAGACTTCACCTTCTCCTTCTCCTTCTTCTGCTTCTTCTGATTCACCCTCCAGACTTCACCTTCTCCTTCTCCTTCTTCTGCTTCTTCTGATTCACCCTCCAGACTTCACCATCTCCTTCTCCTTCTTCTGCTTCTTCTGATTCACCCTTCAGACTTCACCTTCTCCTTCTCCTTCTTCTGCTTCTACTGATTCACCCTCCAGACCTCACCTTCTCCTTCTCCTTCTTCTACTTCTTCTGATTCACCCTCCAGACTTCATCTTCTCCTTCTCCTTCTTCTGCTTCTTCTGATTCACCCTCCAGACTTCACCTTCTCCTTCTCCTTTTCTGCTTCTTCTGATTCACCCTCCAGACTTCGCCTTCACCTTCTCCTTCTTCTACTTCTTCTGATTCACCCTCCAGACTTCACCTTCTCCTTTTCCTTCTTCTACTTATTCTGATTCACCCTCCAGTCTTCACCTTCTCCTTCCCCTTCTTCTGCTTCTTCTGATTCACCCTCCAGACTTCACCTTCTCCTTCTCCTTCTTCTGCTTCTTCTGATTCACCCTCCTGACTTCACCTTCTCCTTCTCCTTCTTCTGCTTCTTCTGATTCACCTTCCAGACTTCACCTTCTCCTTCTCCTTCTTCTACTTCTTCTGATTCACCCTCCAGACTTCACCTTCTCCTTCTACTTCTTCTGCTTCTTCTGATTCACCCTCCAGACTTCACCTTCTCCTTCTCCTTCTTCTGCTTCTTCTGATTCACCCTCCAGACTTCACCTTCTCCATCTCCTTCTTCTGCTTCTTCTGATTCACCCTCCAGACTTCACCTTCTCCTTCTCCTTCGTCTACTTCTTCTGATTCACCCTCCAGACTACACCTTCTCCTTCTCCTTCTTCTACTTCTTCTGATTCACCCTCCAGACTTCACCTTCTCCTTCTCCTTCTTCTGTTTCTTCTGATTCACCCTCCAGACTTCACCTTCTCCTTCTCCTTCTTCTACTACTTCTGATTCACCCTCCAGACTTCACCTTCTCCTTCTCCTTCTTCTACTTCTTCTGATTCACCCTCCAGACGTCATCTTCTCCTTCTCCTTCTTCTGCTTCTTCTGATTCACCCTCCAGACTTCACCTTCTCCTTCTCCTTCTTCTGCTTCTTCTGATTCACCCTCCAGACTTCACCATCTCCTTCTCCTTCTTCTGCTTCTTCTGATTCACCCTCCAGACTTCATCTTCTCCTTCTCCTTCTTCTGCTTCTTCTGATTCACCCTCCAGACTTCACCTTCTCCTTCTCCTTTTCTGCTTCTTCTGATTCACCCTCCAGACTTCGCCTTCACCTTCTCCTTCTTCTACTTCTTCTGATTCACCCTCCAGACTTCACCTTCTCCTTTTCCTTCTTCTACTTATTCTGATTCACCCTCCAGTCTTCACCTTCTCCTTCCCCTTCTTCTGCTTCTTCTGATTCACCCTCCAGACTTCACCTTCTCCTTCTCCTTCTTCTGCTTCTTCTGATTCACCCTCCTGACTTCACCTTCTCCTTCTCCTTCTTCTGCTTCTTCTGATTCACCTTCCAGACTTCACCTTCTCCTTCTCCTTCTTCTACTTCTTCTGATTCACCCTCCAGACTTCACCTTCTCCTTCTACTTCTTCTGCTTCTTCTGATTCACCCTCCAGACTTCACCTTCTCCTTCTCCTTCTTCTGCTTCTTCTGATTCACCCTCCAGACTTCACCTTCTCCATCTCCTTCTTCTGCTTCTTCTGATTCACCCTCCAGACTTCACCTTCTCCTTCTCCTTCGTCTACTTCTTCTGATTCACCCTCCAGACTACACCTTCTCCTTCTCCTTCTTCTACTTCTTCTGATTCACCCTCCAGACTTCACCTTCTCCTTCTCCTTCTTCTGTTTCTTCTGATTCACCCTCCAGACTTCACCTTCTCCTTCTCCTTCTTCTACTACTTCTGATTCACCCTCCAGACTTCACCTTCTCCTTCTCCTTCTTCTACTTCTTCTGATTCACCCTCCAGACGTCATCTTCTCCTTCTCCTTCTTCTGCTTCTTCTGATTCACCCTCCAGACTTCACCTTCTCCTTCTCCTTCTTCTGCTTCTTCTGATTCACCCTCCAGACTTCACCTTCTCCTTCTTCTTCTTCTACTTCTTCTGATTCACCCTCCAGTCTTCACCTTCTCCTTCTCCTTCTTCTCTTTCTTCTGCTTCACCCTCCAGACTTCACCTTCTCCTTCTCTTTCTTCTGCTTCTTCTGATTCACCCTCCAGACTTCACCTTCTCCTTCTCCTTCTTCTGATTCTTCTGATTCACCCTCCAGACTTCACCTTCTCCTTCTCCTTCTTCTGCTTCTTCTGATTCACCCTCCTGACTTCACCTTCTCCTTCTCCTTCTTCTACTTCTTCTGATTCACCCACCTGACTTCACCTTCTCCTTCTCCTTCTTCTACTTCTTCTGCTTCACCCTCCAGACTTCACCTTCTCCTTCTCCTTCTTCTACTTCTTCTGATTCACCCTCCAGAATTCACCTTCTCCTTCTCCTTCTTCTGCTTCTTCTGATTCACCCTCCAGACTTCACCTTCTCCTTCTCCTTATTCTGCTTCTTCTGATTCACCCTCCAGACTTCACCTTCTCCTTCTCCTTATTCTGCTTCTTCTGATTCACCCTCCAGACTTCACCTTCTCCTTCTCCTTCCTCTGCTTCTTCTGATTCACCCTCCAGACTTCACCTTCTCCTTCTCTTCTTCTACTTCTTCTGATTCACCCTCCTGACTTCACCTTCTCCTTCTCCATCTTCTAATTCTTCTGCTTCACCCTCCAGACTTCAACTTCTCCTTCTCCTTCTTCTACTTCTTCTGATTCACCCTCCAGACTTCACCTTCTCCTTCTCCTTCTTCTGCTTCTTCTGATTCACCCTCCAGACTTCACCTTCTCCTTCTCCTTATTCTGCTTCTTCTGATTCACCCTCCAGACTTCACCTTCTCCTTCTCCTTCTTCTGCTTCTTCTGATTCACCCTGCAGACTTCACATTCTCCTTCTCCTTCTTCTGCTTCTTCTGATTCACCCTCCAGACTTCACCTTCTCCTTCTCCTTCTTCTGCTTCTTCTGATTCACCCTCCAGACTTCACCTTCTCCTTCTCCTTCTTCTACTTCTTCTGATTCACCCTCCAGACTTCACCTTCTCCTTCTCTTTCTTCTGCTTCTTCTGATTCACCCTCCAGACTTCACCTTCTCCTTCTCCTTCTTCTGATTCTTCTGATTCACCCTCCAGACTTCACCTTCTCCTTCTCCTTCTTCTGCTTCTTCTGATTCACCCTCCTGACTTCACCTTCTCCTTCTCCTTCTTCTACTTCTTCTGATTCACCCTCCTGACTTCACCTTCTCCTTCTCCTTCTTCTACTTCTTCTGCTTCACCCTCCAGACTTCTCCTTCTCCTTCTCCTTCTTCTACTTCTTCTGATTCACCCTCCAGACTTCACCTTCTCCTTTTCCTTCTTCTACTTCTTCTGATTCACCCTCCAGACTTCACCTTCTCCTTCTCCTTCTTCTGCTTCTTCTGATTCACCCTCCAGACTTCACCTTCTCCTTCTCCTTCTTCTGCTTCTTCTGATTCACCCTCCAGACTACACCTTCTCCTTCTCCTTCTTCTACTTCTTCTGATTCACCCTCCAGACTTCACCTTCTCCTTCTCCTTCTTCTGTTTCTTCTGATTCACCCTCCAGACTTCACCTTCTCCTTCTCCTTCTTCTGCTTCTTCTGATTCACCCTCCAGACTTCACCTTCTCCTTCTCCTTCTTCTGCTTCTTCTGATTCACCCTCCAGACCTCACCTTCTCCTTCTCCTTCTTCTACTTCTTCTGATTCACCCTCCAGACTTCATCTTCTCCTTCTCCTTCTTCTGCTTCTTCTGATTCACCCTCCAGACTTCACCTTCTCCTTCTCCTTCTTCTGCTTCTTCTGATTCACCCTCCAGACTTCACCTTCTCCTTCTCCTTTTCTGCTTCTTCTGATTCACCCTCCAGACTTCGCCTTCACCTTCTCCTTCTTCTACTTCTTCTGATTCACCCTCCAGACTTCACCTTCTCCTTTTCCTTCTTCTACTTATTCTGATTCACCCTCCAGTCTTCACCTTCTCCTTCCCCTTCTTCTGCTTCTTCTGATTCACCCTCCAGACTTCACCTTCTCCTTCTCCTTCTTCTGCTTCTTCTGATTCACCCTCCTGACTTCACCTTCTCCTTCTCCTTCTTCTGCTTCTTCTGATTCACCTTCCAGACTTCACCTTCTCCTTCTCCTTCTTCTACTTCTTCTGATTCACCCTCCAGACTTCACCTTCTCCTTCTACTTCTTCTGCTTCTTCTGATTCACCCTCCAGACTTCACCTTCTCCTTCTCCTTCTTCTGCTTCTTCTGATTCACCCTCCAGACTTCACCTTCTCCATCTCCTTCTTCTGCTTCTTCTGATTCACCCTCCAGACTTCACCTTCTCCTTCTCCTTCGTCTACTTCTTCTGATTCACCCTCCAGACTACACCTTCTCCTTCTCCTTCTTCTACTTCTTCTGATTCACCCTCCAGACTTCACCTTCTCCTTCTCCTTCTTCTGTTTCTTCTGATTCACCCTCCAGACTTCACCTTCTCCTTCTCCTTCTTCTACTACTTCTGATTCACCCTCCAGACTTCACCTTCTCCTTCTCCTTCTTCTACTTCTTCTGATTCACCCTCCAGACGTCATCTTCTCCTTCTCCTTCTTCTGCTTCTTCTGATTCACCCTCCAGACTTCACCTTCTCCTTCTCCTTATTCTGCTTCTTCTGATTCACCCTCCAGACTTCTCCTTCTCCTTCTCCTTCTTCTGCTTCTTCTGATTCACCCTCCAGACTTCACCTTCTCCTTCTCCTTCTTCTGCTTCTTCTGATTCACCCTCCAGACTTCACCTTCTCCTTCTCCTTCTTCTACTTCTTCTGATTCACCCTCCAGACTTCACCTTCTCCATCTCCTTCTTCTGCTTCTTCTGATTCACCCTCCAGACTTCACCTTCTCCTTCTCCTTCGTCTACTTCTTCTGATTCACCCTCCAGACTACACCTTCTCCTTCTCCTTCTTCTACTTCTTCTGATTCACCCTCCAGACTTCACCTTCTCCTTCTCCTTCTTCTGTTTCTTCTGATTCACCGTCCAGACTTCACCTTCTCCTTCTCCTTCTTCTTCTACTTCTGATTCACCCTCCAGACTTCACCTTCTCCTTCTCCTTCTTCTACTTCTTCTGCTTCACCCTCCAGACTTCACCTTCTCCTTCTCCTTCTTCTACTTCTTCTGATTCACCCTCCTGACTTCACCTTCTCCTTCTCCTTCTTCTGCTTCACCCTCCAGACTTCACCTTCTCCTTCTCCTTCTTCTACTTCTTCTGATTCACCCTCCAGACTTCACCTTCTCCTTCTCCTTCTTCTGCTTCTTCTGATTCACCCTCCAGACTTCACCTTCTCCTTCTCCTTATTCTGCTTCTTCTCATTCACCCTCCAGACTTCACCTTCTCCTTCTCCTTCTTCTGCTTCTTCTGATTCACCCTCCAGACTTCACCTTCTCCTTCTACTTCTTCTGCTTCTTCTGATTCACCCTCCAGACTTCACCTTCTCCTTCTCCTTCCTCTGCTTCTTCTGATTCACCCTCCAGACTTCACCTTCTCCTTCTCCTTCTTCTACTTCTTCTGATTCACCCTCCAGACTTCACCATCTCCTTCTCTTTCTTCTGCTTCTTCTGATTCACCCTCCAGACTTCACATTCTCCTTCTCCTTCTTCTGATTCTTCTGTTTCACCCTCCAGACTTCACCTTCTCCTTCTCCTTCTTCTGCTTCTTCTGATTCACCCTCCTGACTTCACCTTCTCCTTCTCCTTCTTCTACTTCTTCTGATTCACCCTCCTGACTTCACCTTCTCCTTCTCCTTCTTCTACTTCTTCTGCTTCACCCTCCAGACTTCACCTTCTCCTTCTCCTTCTTCTACTTCTTCTGATTCAACCTCCAGACTTCACCTTCTCCTTCTCCTTCTTCTACTTCTTCTGATTCACCCTCTAGACTTCACCTTCTCCTTCTCCTTCTTCTCCTTCTTCTGATTCTCCCTCCAGACTTCACCTTCTCCTTCTCCTTCTTCTGCTTCCTCTGATTCACCCTCCAGACTTCACCTTCTCCTTCTCCTTATTCTGCTTCTTCTGATTCACCCTCCAGACTTCTCCTTCTCCTTCTCCTTCTTCTGCTTCTTCTGATTCACCCTCCAGACTTCACCTTCTCCTTCTCCTTCTTCTGCTTCTTCTGATTCACCCTCCAGACTTCACCTTCTCCTTCTCCTTCTTCTACTTCTTCTGATTCACCCTCCAGACTTCACCTTCTCCATCTCCTTCTTCTGCTTCTTCTGATTCACCCTCCAGACTTCACCTTCTCCTTCTCCTTCGTCTACTTCTTCTGATTCACCCTCCAGACTACACCTTCTCCTTCTCCTTCTTCTACTTCTTCTGATTCACCCTCCAGACTTCACCTTCTCCTTCTCCTTCTTCTGTTTCTTCTGATTCACCGTCCAGACTTCACCTTCTCCTTCTCCTTCTTCTACTACTTCTGATTCACCCTCCAGACTTCACCTTCTCCTTCTCCTTCTTCTACTTCTTCTGCTTCACCCTCCAGACTTCACCTTCTCCTTCTCCTTCTTCTACTTCTTCTGATTCACCCTCCAGACTTCATCTTCTCCTTCTCCTTCTTCTGCTTCTTCTGATTCACCCTCCAGACTTCACCTTCTCCTTCTCCTTATTCTGCTTCTTCTGATTCACCCTCCAGACTTCACCTTCTCCTTCTCCTGATTCTGCTTCTTCTGATTCACCCTCCAGACTTCACATTCTCCTTCTCCTTCTTCTGATTCTTCTGATTCACCCTCCAGACTTCACCTTCCCCTTCTCCTTCTTCTGCTTCTTCTGATTCACCCTCCTGACTTCAACTTCTCCTTCTCCTTCTTCTACTTCTTCTGATTCACCCTCCTGACTTCACCTTCTCCTTCTCCTTCTTCTACTTCTTCTGCTTCACCCTCCAGACTTCACCTTCTCCTTCTCCTTCTTCTACTTCTTCTGATTCAACCTCCAGACTTCACCTTCTCCTTCTCCTTCTTCTACTTCTTCTGATTCACCCTCCAGACTTCACCTTCTCCTTCTCCTTCTTCTACTTCTTCTGATTCACCCTCCATACTTCACCTTCTCCTTCTCCTTCTTCTGCTTCTTCTGATTCACCCTCCAGACTTCACCTTCTCCTTCTCCTTATTCTGCTTCTTCTGATTCACCCTCCAGATTCTCCTTCTCCTTCTCCTTCTTCTGCTTCTTCTGATTCACCCTCCAGACTTCACCTTCTCCTTCTCCTTCTTCTGCTTCTTCTGATTCACCCTCCAGACTTCACCTTCTCCTTCTCCTTCTTCTACTTCTTCTGATTCACCCTCCAGACTTCACCTTCTCCATCTCCTTCTTCTGCTTCTTCTGATTCACCCTCCAGACTTCACCTTCTCCTTCTCCTTCTTCTACTTCTTCTGATTCACCCTCCAGACTTCACCTTCTCCTTCTCCTTCTTCTGTTTCTTCTGATTCACCGTCCAGACTTCACCTTCTCCTTCTCCTTCTTCTACTACTTCTGATTCACCCTCCAGACTTCACCTTCTCCTTCTCCTTCTTCTACTTCTTCTGATTCACCCTCCAGACTTCATCTTCTCCTTCTCCTTCTTCTGCTTCTTCTGATTCACCCTCCAGACTTCACCTTCTCCTTCTCCTTCTTCTGCTTCTTCTGATTCACCCTCCAGACTTCACCTTCTCCTTCTCCTTCTTCTACTTCTTCTGATTCACCCTCCAGACTTCACCTTCTCCTTCTCCTTCTTCCACTTCTTCTGATTCACCCTCCAGTCTTCACCTTCTCCTTCTCCTTCTTCTGTTTCTTCTGCTTCACCCTCCAGACTTCACCTTCTCCTTCTCCTTCTTCTCCTTCTTCTGATTCTCCCTCCAGACTTCACCTTCTCCTTCTCCTTCTTCTGCTTCTTCTGATTCACCCTCCAGACTTCACCTTCTCCTTCTCCTTATTCTGCTTCTTCTGATTCACCCTCCAGACTTCTCCTTCTCCTTCTCCTTCTTCTGCTTCTTCTGATTCACCCTCCAGACTTCACCTTCTCCTTCTCCTTCTTCTGCTTCTTCTGATTCACCCTCCAGACTTCACCTTCTCCTTCTCCTTCTTCTACTACTTCTGATTCACCCTCCAGACTTCACCTTCTCCTTCTCCTTCTACTACTTCTTCTGATTCACCCTCCAGACTTCATCTTCTCCTTCTCCTTCTTCTGCTTCTTCTGATTCACCCTCCAGACTTCACCTTCTCCTTCTCCTGCTTCTTCTGATTCACCCTCCAGACTTCACCTTCTCCTTCTCCTTCTTCTACTTCTTCTGATTCACCCTCCAGACTTCACCTTCTCCTTCTCCTTCTTCCACTTCTTCTGATTCACCCTCCAGTCTTCACCTTCTCCTTCTCCTTCTTCTGTTTCTTCTGCTTCACCCTCCAGACTTCACCTTCTCCTTCTCTTTCTTCTGCTTCTTCTGATTCACCCTCCAGACATCACCTTCTCCTTCTCCTTCTTCTGATTCTTCTGATTCACCCTCCAGACTTCACCTTCTTCTTCTCCTTCTTCTGCTTCTTCTGATTCACCCTCCTGACTTCACCTTCTCCTTCTCCTTCTTCTACTTCTTCTGATTCACCCTCCTGACTTCACCTTCTCCTTCTCCTTCTTCTACTTCTTCTGCTTCACCCTCCAGACTTCACCTTCTTCTTCTCCTTCTTCTACTTCTTCTGATTCACCCTCCAGACTTCATCTTCTCCTTCTCCTTCTTCTGCTTCTTCTGATTCACCCTCCAGACTTCACCTTCTCCTTCTCCTTATTCTGCTTCTTCTGATTCACCCTCCAGACTTCACCTTCTCCTTCTCCTGATTCTGCTTCTTCTGATTCACCCTCCAGACTTCACATTCTCCTTCTCCTTCTTCTGATTCTTCTGATTCACCCTCCAGACTTCACCTTCCCCTTCTCCTTCTTCTGCTTCTTCTGATTCACCCTCCTGACTTCAACTTCTCCTTCTCCTTCTTCTACTTCTTCTGATTCACCCTCCTGACTTCACCTTCTCCTTCTCCTTCTTCTACTTCTTCTGATTCACCCTCCAGACTTCACCTTCTCCTTCTCCTTCTTCTGCTTCTTCTGATTCACCCTCCAGACTTCACCTTCTCCTTCTCCTTATTCTGCTTCTTCTGATTCACCCTCCAGATTCTCCTTCTCCTTCTCCTTCTTCTGCTTCTTCTGATTCACCCTCCAGACTTCACCTTCTCCTTCTCCTTCTTCTGCTTCTTCTGATTCACCCTCCAGACTTCACCTTCTCCTTCTCCTTCTTCTACTTCTTCTGATTCACCCTCCAGACTTCACCTTCTCCATCTCCTTCTTCTGCTTCTTCTGATTCACCCTCCAGACTTCACCTTCTCCTTCTCCTTCGTCTACCTCTTCTGATTCACCCTCCAGACTACACCTTCTCCTTCTCCTTCTTCTACTTCTTCTGATTCACCCTCCAGACTTCACCTTCTCCTTCTCCTTCTTCTGTTTCTTCTGATTCACCGTCCAGACTTCACCTTCTCCTTCTCCTTCTTCTACTACTTCTGATTCACCCTCCAGACTTCACCTTCTCCTTCTCCTTCTTCTACTTCTTCTGATTCACCCTCCAGACTTCATCTTCTCCTTCTCCTTCTTCTGCTTCTTCTGATTCACCCTCCAGACTTCACCTTCTCCTTCTCCTTCTTCTGCTTCTTCTGATTCACCCTCCAGACTTCACCTTCTCCTTCTCCTTCTTCTACTTCTTCTGATTCACCCTCCAGACTTCACCTTCTCCTTCTCCTTCTTCCACTTCTTCTGATTCACCCTCCAGTCTTCACCTTCTCCTTCTCCTTCTTCTGTTTCTTCTGCTTCACCCTCCAGACTTCACCTTCTCCTTCTCTTTCTTCTGCTTCTTCTGATTCACCCTCCAGACTTCACCTTCTCCTTCTCCTTCTTCTGATTCTTCTGATTCACCCTCCAGACTTCACCTTCTCCTTCTCCTTCTTCTGCTTCTTCTGATTCACCCTCCTGACTTCACCTTCTCCTTCTCCTTCTTCTACTTCTTCTGATTCACCCTCCTGACTTCACCTTCTCCTTCTCCTTCTTCTACTTCTTCTGCTTCACCCTCCAGACTTCACCTTCTCCATCTCCTTCTTCTACTTCTTCTGATTCACCCTCCAGACTTCATCTTCTCCTTCCACTTCTTCTGCTTCTTCTGATTCACCCTCCAGACTTCACCTTCTCCTTCTCCTTATTCTGCTTCTTCTGATTCACCCTCCAGACTTCACCTTCTCCTTCTCCTGATTCTGCTTCTTCTGATTCACCCTCCAGACTTCACCTTCTCCTTCTCCTTCTTCTGCTTCTTCTGATTCACCCTCCTGACTTCACCTTCTCCTTCTCCTTCTTCTACTTCTTCTGATTCACACTCCTGACTTCACCTTCTCCTTCTCCTTCTTCTCCTTCTTCTGCTTCACCCTCCAGACTTCACCTTCTCCTTCTCCTTCTTCTACTTCTTCTGATTCACCCTCCAGACTTCACCTTCTCCTTCTCCTGCTTCTGCTTCTTCTGATTCACCCTCCATACTTCACCTTCACTTCTCCTTATTCTGCTTCTTCTGATTCACCCTCCAGACTTCAACTTCTCCTTCTCCTTCTTCTGCTTCTTCTGATTCACCCTCCAGACTTCACCTTCTCCTTCTCCTTCTTCTGCTTCTTCTGATTCACCCTCCAGACTTCACCTTCTCCTTCTCCTTCTTCTACTTCTTCTGATTCACCCTCCAGACTTCACCTTCTCCTTCTCTTTCTTCTGCTTCTTCTGATTCACCCTCCAGATTTCATCTTCTCCTTCTCCTTCTTCTGCTTCTTCTGATTCACCCTCCAGACATCACCTTCTCCTTCTCCTTCTTCTGCTTCTTCTGATTCACCCTCCAGACTTCACCTTCTCCTTCTCCTTCTTCTGCTTCTTCTGATTCACCCTCCAGACTTCACCTTCTCCTTCTCCTTCTTCTACTTCTTCTGATTCACCCTCCAGACCTCACCTTCTCCTTCTCCTTCTTCTACTTCTTCTGATTCAACCTCCAGATTTCATCTTCTCCTTCTCCTTCTTCTGCTTCTTCTGATTCACCCTCCATACTTCACCTTCACTTCTCCTTATTCTGCTTCTTCTGATTCACCATCCTGACTTCAACTTCTCCTTCTCCTTCTTCTGCTTCTTCTGATTCACCCTCCAGACTTCACCTTCTCCTTCTCCTTCTTCTGCTTCTTCTGATTCACCCTCCAGACTTCACCTTCTCCTTCTCCTTCTTCTACTTCTTCTGATTCACCCTCCAGACTTCACCTTCTCCTTCTCTTTCTTCTGCTTCTTCTGATTCACCCTCCAGATTTCATCTTCTCCTTCTCCTTGTTCTGCTTCTTCTGATTCACCCTCCAGACTTCACCTTCTCCTTCTCCTTCTTCTGCTTCTTCTGATTCACCCTCCAGACTTCACCTTCTCCTTCTCCTTCTTCTGCTTCTTCTGATTCACCCTCCAGACTTCACCTTCTCCTTCTCCTTCTTCTACTTCTTCTGATTCACCCTCCAGACCTCACCTTCTCCTTCTCCTTCTTCTACTTCTTCTGATTCACCCTCCAGATTTCATCTTCTCCTTCTCCTTCTTCTGCTTCTTCTGATTCACCCTCCAGACATCACCTTCTCCTTCTCCTTCTTCTGCTTCTTCTGATTCACCCTCCTGACTTCACCTTCTCCTTCTCCTTCTTCTCCTTCTTCTGCTTCACCCTCCAGACTTCACCTTCTCCTTCTCCTTCTTCTACTTCTTCTGATTCACCCTCCAGACTTCACCTTCTCCTTCTCCTGCTTCTGCTTCTTCTGATTCACCCTCCATACTTCACCTTCACTTCTCCTTATTCTGCTTCTTCTGATTCACCCTCCAGACTTCAACTTCTCCTTCTCCTTCTTCTGCTTCTTCTGATTCACCCTCCAGACTTCACCTTCTCCTTCTCCTTCTTCTGCTTCTTCTGATTCACCCTCCAGACTTCACCTTCTCCTTCTCCTTCTTCTGCTTCTTCTGATTCACCCTCCAGACTTCACCTTCTCCTTCTCCTTCTTCTACTTCTTCTGATTCACCCTCCAGACTTCACCTTCTTCTTCTCTTTCTTCTGCTTCTTCTGATTCACCCTCCAGATTTCATCTTCTCCTTCTCCTTCTTCTGCTTCTTCTAATTCACCCTCCAGACTTCACCTTCTCCTTCTCCTTCTTCTGCTTCTTCTGATTCACCCTCCAGACTTCACCTTCTCCTTCTCCTTCTTCTGCTTCTTCTGATTCACCCTCCAGACTTCACCTTCTCCTTCTCCTTCTTCTACTTCTTCTGATTCACCCTCCAGACCTCACCTTCTCCTTCTCCTTCTTCTACTTCTTCTGATTCACCCTCCAGATTTCATCTTCTCCTTCTCCTTCTTCTGCTTCTTCTGATTCACCCTCCAGACATCACCTTCTCCTTCTCCTTCTTCTGCTTCTTCTGATTCACCCTCCTGACTTCACCTTCTCCTTCTCCTTCTTCTACTTCTTCTGATTCACCCTCCTGACTTCACCTTCTCCTTCTCCTTCTTCTACTTCTTCTGCTTCACCCTCCAGACTTCACCTTCTCCTTCTCCTTCTTCTACTTCTTCTGATTCACCCTCCAGACTTGACCTTCTCCTTCTCCTTCTTCTACTTCTTCTGATTCACCCTCCAGACTTCACCTTCTCCTTCTTCTGCTTCTTCTGCTTCACCGTCCTGACTTCACCTTCTCCTTCTCCTTCTTCTACTTCTTCTGCTTCATCCCCCTGACATCACCTGCTCCTTCTCCTTCTTCTGCTTCTTCTGATTCACCCTCCTAACTTCACCTTCTCCTTCTCCTTCTTCTGCTTCTTCTGATTCACCCTCCTGACTTCACCTTCTCCTTCTCCTTCTTCTGCTTCTTCTGATTCACCCTCCAGACTTCACCTTCTCCTTCTCTTTCTTCTGCTTCTTCTGATTCACCCTCCAGACTTCACCTTCTCCTTCTCCTTCTTCTGATTCTTCTGATTCACCCTCCAGACTTCACCTTCTCCTTCTCCTTCTTCTGCTTCTTCTGATTCACCCTCCTGACTTCACCTTCTCCTTCTCCTTCTTCTACTTCTTCTGATTCACCCTCCTGACTTCACCTTCTCCTTCTCCTTCTTCTACTTCTTCTGCTTCACCCTCCAGACTTCACCTTCTCCTTCTCCTTCTTCTACTTCTTCTGATTCACCCTCCAGACTTGACCTTCTCCTTCTCCTCCTTCTACTTATTCTGATTCACCCTCCAGACTTCACCTTCTCCTTCTCCTTCTTCTGCTTCTTCTGCTTCACCGTCCTGACTTCACCTTCTCCTTCTCCTTCTTCTACTTCTTCTGCTTCATCCCGCTGACATCACCTGCTCCTTCTCCTTCTTCTGCTTCTTCTGATTCACCCTCCTAACTTCACCTTCTCCTTCTCCTTCTTCTGCTTCTTCTGATTCACCCTCCTGACTTCACCTTCTCCTTCTCCTTCTTCTGCTTCTTCTGATTCACCCTCCGGACTTCACCTTCTCCTTCTCCTTCTTCTGCTTCTTCTGATTCACCCTCCAGACTTCACCTTCTCCTTCTCCTTCTTCTGATTCTTCTGATTCACCCTCCAGACTTCACCTTCTCCTTCTCCTTCTTCTGCTTCTTCTGATTCACCCTCCTGACCTCACCTTCTCCTTCTCCTTCTTCTACTTCTTCTGATTCACCCTCCTGACTTCACCTTCTCCTTCTCCTTCTTCTACTTCTTCTGCTTCACCCTCCAGACTTCACCTTCTCCTTCTCCTTCTTCTGCTTCTTCTGATTCACCCTCCAGACTTCTCCTTCTCCTTCTCCTTCTTCTGCTTCTTCTGATTCACCCTCCAGACGTCACCTTCTCCTTCTCCTTCTTCTGCTTCTTCTGATTCACCCTCCAGACTTCACCTTCTCCTTCTCCTTCTTCTACTTCTTCTGATTCACCCTCCAGACTTCACCTTCTCCATTTCCTTCTTCTGCTTCTTCTGATTCACCCTCCAGACTTCACCTTCTCCTTCTCCTTCGTCTACTTCTTCTGATTGACCCTCCAGACTACACCTTCTCCTTCTCCTTCTTCTACTTCTTCTGATTCACCCTCCTGACTTCACCTTCTCCTTCTCCTTCTTCTACTTCTTCTGCTTCACCCTCCAGACTTCACCTTCTCCTTCTCCTTCTTCTACTTCTTCTGATTCACCCTCCAGACTTCATCTTCTCCTTCTCCTTCTTCTGCTTCTTCTGATTCACCCTCCAGACTTCACCTTCTCCTTCTCCTTATTCTGCTTCTTCTGATTCACCCTCCAGACTTCACCTTCTCCTTCTCCTGATTCTGCTTCTTCTGATTCACCCTCCAGACTTCACCTTCTCCTTCTCCTTCTTCTGCTTCTTCTGATTCACCCTCCTGACTTCACCTTCTCCTTCTCCTTCTTCTACTTCTTCTGATTCACCCTCCTGACTTCACCTTCTCCTTCTCCTTCTTCTACTTCTTCTGCTTCACCCTCCAGACTTCACCTTCTCCTTCTCCTTCTTCTACTTCTTCTGATTCACCCTCCAGACTTCACCTTCTCCTTCTCCTTCTTCTGCTTCTTCTGATTCACCCTCCATACTTCACCTTCACTTCTCCTTATTCTGCTTCTTCTGATTCACCCTCCAGACTTCAACTTCTCCTTCTCCTTCTTCTGCTTCTTCTGATTCACCCTCCAGACTTCACCTTCTCCTTCTCCTTCTTCTGCTTCTTCTGATTCACCCTCCAGACTTCACCTTCTCCTTCTCCTTCTTCTGCTTCTTCTGATTCACCCTCCAGACTTCACCTTCTCCTTCTCCTTCTTCTACTTCTTCTGATTCACCCTCCAGACTTCACCTTCTCCTTCTCTTTCTTCTGCTTCTTCTGATTCACCCTCCAGATTTCATCTTCTCCTTCTCCTTCTTCTGCTTCTTCTGATTCACCCTCCAGACTTCACCTTCTCCTTCTCCTTCTTCTGCTTCTTCTGATTCACCCTCCAGACTTCACCTTCTCCTTCTCCTTCTTCTGCTTCTTCTGATTCACCCTCCAGACTTCACCTTCTCCTTCTCCTTCTTCTACTTCTTCTGATTCACCCTCAAGACCTCACCTTCTCCTTCTCCTTCTTCTACTTCTTCTGATTCACCCTCCAGATTTCATCTTCTCCTTCTCCTTCTTCTGCTTCTTCTGATTCACCCTCCAGACTTCACCTTCTCCTTCTCCTTCTTCTGCATCTTCTGATTCACCCTCCTGACTTCACCTTCTCCTTCTCCTTCTTCTACTTCTTCTGATTCACCCTCCTGACTTCACCTTCTCCTTCTCCTTCTTCTACTTCTTCTGCTTCACCCTCCAGACTTCACCATCTCCTTCTCCTTCTTCTACTTCTTCTGATTCACCCTCCAGACTTGACCTTCTCCTTCTCCTTCTTCTACTTCTTCTGATTCACCCTCCAGACTTCACCTTCTCCTTCTCCTTCTTCTGCTTCTTCTGCTTCACCGTCCTGACTTCACCTTCTCCTTCTCCTTCTTCTACTTCTTCTGCTTCATCCCCCTGACATCACCTGCTCCTTCTCCTTCTTCTGCTTCTTCTGATTCACCCTCCTAACTTCACCTTTTCCTTCTCCTTCTTCTGCTTCTTCTGATTCACCCTCCTGACTTCACCTTCTCCTTCTCCTTCTTCTGCTTCTTCTGATTCACCCTCCAGACTTCACCTTCTCCTTCTCTTTCTTCTGCTTCTTCTGATTCACCCTCCAGACTTCACCTTCTCCTTCTCCTTCTTCTGATTCTTCTGATTCACCCTCCAGACTTCACCTTCTCCTTCTCCTTCTTCTGCTTCTTCTGATTCACCCTCCTGACTTCACCTTCTCCTTCTCCTTCTTCTACTTCTTCTGATTCACCCTCCTGACTTCACCTTCTCCTTCTCCTTCTTCTACTTCTTCTGCTTCACCCTCCAGACTTCACCTTCTCCTTCTCCTTCTTCTACTTCTTCTGATTCACCCTCCAGACTTGACCTTCTCCTTCTCCTTCTTCTACTTATTCTGATTCACCCTCCAGACTTCACCTTCTCCTTCTCCTTCTTCTGCTTCTTCTGCTTCACCGTCCTGACTTCACCTTCTTCTTCTCCTTCTTCTACTTCTTCTGCTTCATCCCGCTGACATCACCTGCTCCTTCTCCTTCTTCTGCTTCTTCTGATTCACCCTCCTAACTTCACCTTCTCCTTCTCCTTCTTCTGCTTCTTCTGATTCACCCTCCTGACTTCACCTTCTCCTTCTCCTTCTTCTGCTTCTTCTGATTCACCCTCCAGACTTCAGCTTCTCCTTCTCCTTCTTCTGCTTCTTCTGATTCACCCTCCAGACTTCACCTTCTCCTTCTCCTTCTTCTGATTCTTCTGATTCACCCTCCAGACTTCACCTTCTCCTTCTCCTTCTTCTGCTTCTTCTGATTCACCCTCCTGACTTCACCTTCTCCTTCTCCTTCTTCTACTTCTTCTGATTCACCCTCCTGACTTCACCTTCTCCTTCTCCTTCTTCTACTTCTTCTGCTTCACCCTCCAGACTTCACCTTCTCCTTCTCCTTCTTCTACTTCTTCTGATTCACCCTCCAGACTTGACCTTCTCCTTCTCCTTCTTCTACTTATTCTGATTCACCCTCCAGACTTCACCTTCTCCTTCTCCTTCTTCTGCTTCTTCTGCTTCACCGTCCTGACTTCACCTTCTTCTTCTCCTTCTTCTACTTCTTCTGCTTCATCCCGCTGACATCACCTGCTCCTTCTCCTTCTTCTGCTTCTTCTGATTCACCCTCCTAACTTCACCTTCTCCTTCTCCTTCTTCTGCTTCTTCTGATTCACCCTCCTGACTTCACCTTCTCCTTCTCCTTCTTCTGCTTCTTCTGATTCACCCTCCAGACTTCAGCTTCTCCTTCTCCTTCTTCTGCTTCTTCTGATTCACCCTCCAGACTTCACCTTCTCCTTCTCCTTCTTCTGATTCTTCTGATTCACCCTCCAGACTTCACCTTCTCCTTCTCCTTCTTCTGCTTCTTCTGATTCACCCTCCTGACCTCACCTTCTCCTTCTCCTTCTTCTACTTCTTCTGATTCACCCTCCTGACTTCACCTTCTCCTTCTCCTTCTTCTACTTCTTCTGCTTCACCCTCCAGACTTCACCTTCTCCTTCTCCTTCTTCTGCTTCTTCTGATTCACCCTCCAGACTTCACCTTCTCCTTCTCCTTCTTCTGCTTCTTCTGATTCACCCTCCAGACTTCACCTTCTCCTTCTCCTTCTTCTACTTCTTCTGATTCACCCTCCAGACTTCACCTTCTCCATTTCCTTCTTCTGCTTCTTCTGATTCACCCTCCAGACTTCACCTTCTCCTTCTCCTTCGTCTACTTCTTCTGATTGACCCTCCAGACTACACCTTCTCCTTCTCCTTCTTCTACTTCTTCTGATTCACCCTCCAGACTTCACCTTCTCCTTCTCCTTCATCTACTTCTTCTGATTCACCCTCCAGTCTTCACCTTCTCCTTCTCCTTCTTCTGTTTCTTCTGCTTCACCCTCCAGACTTCACCTTCTCCTTCTCTTTCTTCTGCTTCTTCTGATTCACCCTCCAGACTTCACCTTCTCCTTCTCCTTCTTCTGATTCTTCTGATTCACCCTCCAGACTTCACCTTCTCCTTCTCCTTCTTCTGCTTCTTCTGATTCACCCTCCTGACTTCACCTTCTCCTTCTCCTTCTTCTACTTCTTCTGCTTCACCCTCCAGACTTCACCTTCTCCTACTCCTTCTTCTACTTCTTCTGATTCACACTCCAGACTTCATCTTCTCCTTCTCCTTCTTCTGCTTCTTCTGATTCACCCTCCAGACTTCACCTTCTCCTTCTCCTTATTCTGCTTCTTCTGATTCACCCTCCAGACTTCACCTTCTCCTTCTCCTTATTCTGCTTCTTCTGATTCACCCTCCAGACTTCACCTTCTCCTTCTCCTTCCTCTGCTTCTTCTGATTCACCCTCCAGACTTCACCTTCTCCTTCTCCTTCTTCTGATTCTTCTGATTCACCCTCCAGACTTCACCTTCTCCTTCTCCTTCTTCTGCTTCTTCTGATTCACCCTCCTGACATCACCTTCTCCTTCTCCTTCTTCTACTTCTTCTGATTCACCCTCCTAACTTCACCTTCTCCTTCTCCTACTTCTACTTCTTCTGCTTCACCCTCCAGACTTCACCTTCTCCTTCTCCTTCTTCTACTTCTTCTGATTCACCCTCCAGACTTCACCTTCTCCTTCTCCTTCTTCTGCTTCTTCTGATTCACCCTCCAGACTTCACCTTCTCCTTCTCCTTATTCTGCTTCTTCTGATTCTCCCTCCAGACTTCACCTTCTCCTTCTCCTTCTTCTGCTTCTTCTGATTCACACTCCAGACTTCACCTTCTCCTTCTCCTTCTTCTACTTCTTCTGATTCACCCTCCAGACTTCACCTTCTCCTTCTCTTTCTTCTGCTTCATCTGATTCACCCTCCAGACTTCACCTTCTCCTTCTCCTTCTTCTGATTCTTCTGATTCACCCTCCTGACTTCACCTTCTTCTTCTCCTTCTTCTGCTTCTTCTGATTCACCCTCCTGACTTCACCTTCTCCTTCTCCTTCTTCTACTACTTCTACTTCACCCTCCAGACTTCACCTTCTCCTTCTCCTTCTTCTGCTTCTTCTGATTCACCCTCCTGACTTCACCTTCTCCTTCTCCTTCTTCTACTTCTTCTGCTTCACCCTCCAGACTTCACCTTCTCCTTCTCCTTCTTCTACTTCTTCTGATTCACCCTCCAGACTTCATCTTCTCCTTCTCCTTCTTCTGCTTCTTCTGATTCACCCTCCAGACTTCACCTTCTCCTTCTCCTTCTTCTGCTTCTTCTGATTCACCCTCCTAACTTCACCTTCTCCTTCTCCTTCTTCTGCTTCTTCTGATTCACCCTCCAGACTTCACCTTCTCCTTCTCCTTCTTCTGCTTCTTCTGATTCACCCTCCAGACTTCACCTTCTCCTTCTCCTTCTTCTACTTCTTCTGATTCACCCTCCAGACTTCACCTTCTCCTTCTCTTTCTTCTGCTTCTTCTGATTCACCCTCCAGATTTCATCTTCTCCTTCTCCTTCTTCTGCTTCTTCTGATTCACCCTCCAGACTTCACCTTCTCCTTCTCCTTCTTCTGCTTCTTCTGATTCACCCTCCAGACTTCACCTTCTCCTTCTCCTTCTTCTGCTTCTTCTGATTCACCCTCCAGACTTCACCTTATCCTTCTCCTTCTTCTACTTCTTCTGATTCACCCTCCAGACCTCACCTTCTCCTTCTCCTTCTTCTACATCTTCTGATTCACCCTCCAGATTTCATCTTCTCCTTCTCCTTCTTCTGCTTCTTCTGATTCACCCTCCAGACATCACCTTCTCCTTCTCCTTCTTCTGCTTCTTCTGATTCACCCTCCTGACTTCACCTTCTCCTTCTCCTTCTTCTACTTCTTCTGATTCACCCTCCTGACTTCACCTTCTCCTTCTCCTTCTTCTACTTCTTCTGCTTCACCCTCCAGACTTCACCTTCTCCTTCTCCTTCTTCTACTTCTTCTGCTTCACCCTCCAGACTTCACCTTCTCCTTCTCCTTCTTCTACTTCTTCTGATTCACCCTCCAGACTTGACCTTCTCCTTCTCCTTCTTCTACTTCTTCTGATTCACCCTCCGGACTTCAACTTCTCCTTCTCCTTCTTCTGCTTCATCTGCTTCACCGTCCTGACTTCACCTTCTCCTTCTCCTTCTTCTACTTCTTCTGCTTCATCCCCCTGACATCACCTGCTCCTTCTCCTTATTCTGCTTCTTCTGATTCACCCTCCAGACTTCACCTTCTCCTTCTCCTTATTCTGCTTCTTCTGATTCACCCTCCAGACTTCACCTTCTCCTTCTCCTTCCTCTGCTTCTTCTGATTCACCCTCCTGACTTCACCTTCTCCTTCTCCTTCTTCTACTTCTTCTGCTTCACCCTCCAGACTTCACCTTCTCCTTCTCCTTCTTCTACTTCTTCTGATTCACCCTCCAGACTTGACCTTCTCCTTCTCCTTCTTCTACTTATTCTGATTCACCCTCCAGACTTCACCTTCTCCTTCTCCTTCTTCTGCTTCTTCTGCTTCACCGTCCTGACTTCACCTTCTCCTTCTCCTTCTTCTACTTCTTCTGCTTCATCCCGCTGACATCACCTGCTCCTTCTCCTTCTTCTGCTTCTTCTGATTCACCCTCCTAACTTCACCTTCTCCTTCTCCTTCTTCTGCTTCTTCTGATTCACCCTCCTGACTTCATCTTCTCCTTCTCCTTCTTCTGCTTCTTCTGATTCACCCTCCAGACTTCAGCTTCTCCTTCTCCTTCTTCTGCTTCTTCTGATTCACCCTCCTGACCTCACCTTCTCCTTCTCCTTCTTCTACTTCTTCTGATTCACCCTCCTGACTTCACCTTCTCCTTCTCCTTCTTCTACTTCTTCTGCTTCACCCTCCAGACTTCACCTTCTCCATCTCCTTCTTCTGCTTCTTCTGATTCACCCTCCAGACTTCACCTTCTCCTTCTCCTTCTTCTGCTTCTTCTGATTCACCCTCCAGACTTCACCTTCTCCTTCTCCTTCTTCTACTTCTTCTGATTCACCCTCCAGACTTCACCTTCTCCATTTCCTTCTTCTGCTTCTTCTGATTCACCCTCCAGACTTCACCTTCTCCTTCTCCTTCGTCTACTTCTTCTGATTGACCCTCCAGACTACACCTTCTCCTTCTCCTTCTTCTACTTCTTCTGATTCACCCTCCAGACTTCACCTTCTCCTTCTCCTTCTTCTACTTCTTCTGATTCACCCTCCAGTCTTCACCTTCTCCTTCTCCTTCTTCTGTTTCTTCTGCTTCACCCTCCAGACTTCACCTTCTCCTTCTCTTTCTTCTGCTTCTTCTGATTCACCCTCCAGACTTCACCTTCTCCTTCTCCTTCTTCTGATTCTTCTGATTCACCCTCCAGACTTCACCTTCTCCTTCTCCTTCTTCTGCTTCTTCTGATTCACCCTCCTGACTTCACCTTCTCCTTCTCCTTCTTCTACTTCTTCTGCTTCACCCTCCAGACTTCACCTTCTCCTTCTCCTTCTTCTACTTCTTCTGATTCACCCTCCAGACTTCATCTTCTCCTTCTCCTTCTTCTGCTTCTTCTGATTCACCCTCCAGACTTCACCTTCTCCTTCTCCTTATTCTGCTTCTTCTGATTCACCCTCCAGACTTCACCTTCTCCTTCTCCTTATTCTGCTTCTTCTGATTCACCCTCCAGACTTCACCTTCTCCTTCTCCTTCCTCTGCTTCTTCTGATTCACCCTCCAGACTTCACCTTCTCCTTCTCCTTCTTCTGATTCTTCTGATTCACCCTCCAGACTTCACCTTCTCCTTCTCCTTCTTCTGCTTCTTCTGATTCACCCTCCTGACTTCACCTTCTCCTTCTCCTTCTTCTACTTCTTCTGATTCACCCTCCTAACTTCACCTTCTCCTTCTCCTACTTCTACTTCTTCTGCTTCACCCTCCAGACTTCACCTTCTCCTTCTCCTTCTTCTACTTCTTCTGATTCACCCTCCAGACTTCACCTTCTCCTTCTCCTTCTTCTGCTTCTTCTGATTCACCCTCCAGACTTCACCTTCTCCTTCTCCTTATTCTGCTTCTTCTGATTCACCCTCCAGACTTCACCTTCTCCTTCTCCTTCTTCTGCTTCTTCTGATTCACACTCCAGACTTCACCTTCTCCTTCTCCTTCTTCTACTTCTTCTGATTCACCCTCCAGACTTCACCTTCTCCTTCTCTTTCTTCTGCTTCATCTGATTCACCCTCCAGACTTCACCTTCTCCTTCTCCTTCTTCTGATTCTTCTGATTCACCCTCCTGACTTCACCTTCTTCTTCTCCTTCTTCTGCTTCTTCTGATTCACCCTCCTGACTTCACCTTCTCCTTCTCCTTCTTCTACTACTTCTACTTCACCCTCCAGACTTCACCTTCTCCTTCTCCTTCTTCTGCTTCTTCTGATTCACCCTCCTGACTTCACCTTCTCCTTCTCCTTCTTCTACTTCTTCTGCTTCACCCTCCAGACTTCACCTTCTCCTTCTCCTTCTTCTACTTCTTCTGATTCACCCTCCAGACTTCATCTTCTCCTTCTCCTTCTTCTGCTTCTTCTGATTCACCCTCCAGACTTCACCTTCTCCTTCTCCTTCTTCTGCTTCTTCTGATTCACCCTCCTGACTTCACCTTCTCCTTCTCCTTCTTCTACTTCTTCTGATTCACCCTCCTGACTTCACCTTCTCCTTCTCCTTCTTCTCCTTCTTCTGCTTCACCCTCCAGACTTCACCTTCTCCTTCTCCTTCTTCTACTTCTTCTGATTCACCCTCCAGACTTCACCTTCTCCTTCTCCTGCTTCTGCTTCTTCTGATTCACCCTCCATACTTCACCTTCACTTCTCCTTATTCTGCTTCTTCTGATTCACCCTCCAGACTTCAACTTCTCCTTCTCCTTCTTCTGCTTCTTCTGATTCACCCTCCAGACTTCACCTTCTCCTTCTCCTTCTTCTGCTTCTTCTGATTCACCCTCCAGACTTCACCTTCTCCATCTCCTTCTTCTGCTTCTTCTGATTCACCCTCCAGACTTCACCTTCTCCTTCTCCTTCTTCTACTTCTTCTGATTCACCCTCCAGACTTCACCTTCTCCTTCTCTTTCTTCTGCTTCTTCTGATTCACCCTCCAGATTTCATCTTCTCCTTCTCCTTCTTCTGCTTCTTCTGATTCACCCTCCAGACTTCACCTTCTCCTTCTCCTTCTTCTGCTTCTTCTGATTCACCCTCCAGACTTCACCTTCTCCTTCTCCTTCTTCTGCTTCTTCTGATTCACCCTCCAGACTTCACCTTCTCCTTCTCCTTCTTCTACTTCTTCTGATTCACCCTCCAGACCTCACCTTCTCCTTCTCCTTCTTCTACTTCTTCTGATTCACCCTCCAGATTTCATCTTCTCCTTCTCCTTCTTCTGCTTCTTCTGATTCACCCTCCAGACATCACCTTCTCCTTCTCCTTCTTCTGCTTCTTCTGATTCACCCTCCTGACTTCACCTTCTCCTTCTCCTTCTTCTACTTCTTCTGATTCACCCTCCTGACTTCACCTTCTCCTTCTCCTTCTTCTACTTCTTCTGCTTCACCCTCCAGACTTCACCTTCTCCTTCTCCTTCTTCTACTTCTTCTGATTCACCCTCCAGACTTGACCTTCTCCTTCTCCTTCTTCTACTTCTTCTGATTCACCCTCCGGACTTCAACTTCTCCTTCTCCTTCTTCTGCTTCTTCTGCTTCACCGTCCTGACTTCACCTTCTCCTTCTCCTTCTTCTACTTCTTCTGCTTCATCCCCCTGACATCACCTGCTCCTTCTCCTTCTTCTGCTTCTTCTGATTCACCCTCCTAACTTCACCTTCTCCTTCTCCTTCTTCTGCTTCTTCTGATTCACCCTCCAGACTTCACCTTCTCCTTCTCTTTCTTCTGCTTCTTCTGATTCACCCTCCAGACTTCACCTTCTCCTTCTCCTTCTTCTGATTCTTCTGATTCACCCTCCAGACTTCACCTTCTCCTTCTCCTTCTTCTGCTTCTTCTGATTCACCCTCCTGACTTCACCTTCTCCTTCTCCTTCTTCTACTTCTTCTGATTCACCCTCCTGACTTCACCTTCTCCTTCTCCTTCTTCTACTTCTTCTGCTTCACCCTCCAGACTTCACCTTCTCCTTCTCCTTCTTCTACTTCTTCTGATTCACCCTCCAGACTTGACCTTCTCCTTCTCCTCCTTCTACTTATTCTGATTCACCCTCCAGACTTCACCTTCTCCTTCTCCTTCTTCTGCTTCTTCTGCTTCACCGTCCTGACTTCACCTTCTCCTTCTCCTTCTTCTACTTCTTCTGCTTCATCCCGCTGACATCACCTGCTCCTTCTCCTTCTTCTGCTTCTTCTGATTCACCCTCCTAACTTCACCTTCTCCTTCTCCTTCTTCTGCTTCTTCTGATTCACCCTCCTGACTTCACCTTCTCCTTCTCCTTCTTCTGCTTCTTCTGATTCACCCTCCGGACTTCACCTTCTCCTTCTCCTTCTTCTGCTTCTTCTGATTCACCGTCCAGACTTCACCTTCTCCTTCTCCTTCTTCTGATTCTTCTGATTCACCCTCCAGACTTCACCTTCTCCTTCTCCTTCTTCTGCTTCTTCTGATTCACCCTCCTGACCTCACCTTCTCCTTCTTCTTCTACTTCTTCTGATTCACCCTCCTGACTTCACCTTCTCCTTCTCCTTCTTCTACTTCTTCTGCTTCACCCTCCAGACTTCACCTTCTCCTTCTCCTTCTTCTGCTTCTTCTGATTCACCCTCCAGACTTCTCCTTCTCCTTCTCCTTCTTCTGCTTCTTCTGATTCACCCTCCAGACTTCACCTTCTCCTTCTCCTTCTTCTGCTTCTTCTGATTCACCCTCCAGACTTCACCTTCTCCTTCTCCTTCTTCTACTTCTTCTGATTCACCCTCCAGACTTCACCTTCTCCATTTCCTTCTTCTGCTTCTTCTGATTCACCCTCCAGACTTCACTTTCTCCTTCTCCTTCGTCTACTTCTTCTGATCGACCCTCCAGACTACACCTTCTCCTTCTCCTTCTTCTACTTCTTCTGATTCACCCTCCTGACTTCACATTCTCCTTCTCCTTCTTCTACTTCTTCTGCTTCACCCTCCAGACTTCACCTTCTCGTTCTCCTTCTTTTACTTCTTCTGATTCACCCTCCAGACGTCATCTTCTCCTTCTCCTTCTTCTGCTTCTTCTGATTCACCCTCCAGAATTCACCTTCTCCTTCTCCTTATTCTGCTTCTTCTGATTCACCCTCCAGACTTCACCTTCTCCTTCTCCTGATTCTGCTTCTTCTGATTCACCCTCCAGACTTCACCTTCTCCTTCTCCTTCTTCTGCTTCTTCTGATTCACCCTCCTGACTTCACCTTCTCCTTCTCCTTCTTCTACTTCTTCTGATTCACCCTCCTGACTTCACCTTCTCCTTCTCCTTCTTCTACTTCTTCTACTTCACCATCCAGACTTCACCTTCTCCTTCTCCTTCTTCTACTTCTTCTGATACACCCTCCAGACTTCACCTTCTCCTTCTCCTTCTTCTGCTTCTTCTGATTCACCCTCCATACTTCACCTTCACTTCTCCTTATTCTGCTTCTTCCGATTCACCCTCCAGACTTCAACTTCTCCTTCTCCTTCTTCTGCTTCTTCTGATTCACCCTCCAGACTTCACCTTCTCCTTCTCCTTCTTCTGCTTCTTCTGATTCACCCTCCAGACTTCACCTTCTCCTTCTCCTTCTTCTGCTTCTTCTGATTCACCCTCCAGACTTCACCTTCTCCTTCTCCTTCTTCTACTTCTTCTGATTCACCCTCCAGACTTCACCTTCTCCTTCTCTTTCTTCTGCTTCTTCTGATTCACCCTCCAGATTTCATCTTCTCCTTCTCCTTCTTCTGCTTCTTCTGATTCACCCTCCAGACTTCACCTTCTCCTTCTCCTTCTTCTGCTTCTTCTGATTCACCCTCCAGACTTCACCTTCTCCTTCTTCTGCTTCTTCTGATTCACCCTCCAGACTTCACCTTCTCCTTCTCCTTCTTCTACTTCTTCTGATTCACCCTCAAGACCTCACCTTCTCCTTCTCCTTCTTCTACTTCTTCTGATTCACCCTCCAGATTTCATCTTCTCCTTCTCCTTCTTCTGCTTCTTCTGATTCACCCTCCAGACTTCACCTTCTCCTTCTCCTTCTTCTGCTTCTTCTGATTCACCCTCCTGACTTCACCTTCTCCTTCTCCTTCTTCTACTTCTTCTGATTCACCCTCCTGACTTCACCTTCTCCTTCTCCTTCATCTACTTCTTCTGCTTCACCCTCCAGACTTCACCTTCTCCTTCTCCTTCTTCTACTTCTTCTGATTCACCCTCCAGACTTGACCTTCTCCTTCTCCTTCTTCTACTTCTTCTGATTCACCCTCCAGACTTCACCTTCTCCTTCTTCTTCTTCTGCTTCTTCTGCTTCACCGTCCTGACTTCACCTTCTCCTTCTCCTTCTTCTACTTCTTCTGCATCATCCCCCTGACATCACCTGCTCCTTCTCCTTCTTCTGCTTCTTCTGATTCACCCTCCTAACTTCACCTTCTCCTTCTCCTTCTTCTGCTTCTTCTGATTCACCCTCCTGACTTCACCTTCTCCTTCTCCTTCTTCTGCTTCTTCTGATTCACCCTCCAGACTTCACCTTCTCCTTCTCTTTCTTCTGCTTCTTCTGATTCACCCTCCAGACTTCACCTTCTCCTTCTCCTTCTTCTGATTCTTCTGATTCACCCTCCAGACTTCACCTTCTCCTTCTCCTTCTTCTGCTTCTTCTGATTCACCCTCCTGACTTCACCTTCTCCTTCTCCTTCTTCTACTTCTTCTGATTCACCCTCCTGACTTCACCTTCTCCTTCTCCTTCTTCTACTTCTTCTGCTTCACCCTCCAGACTTCACCTTCTCCTTCTCCTTCTTCTACTTCTTCTGCTTCATCCCGCTGACATCACCTGCTCCTTCTCCTTCTTCTGCTTCTTCTGATTCACCCTCCTAACTTCACCTTCTCCTTCTCCTTCTTCTGCTTCTTCTGATTCACCCTCCTGACATCACCTGCCCCTTCTCCTTCTTCTGCTTCTTCTGATTCACCCTCCTAACTTCACCTTCTCCTTCTCCTTCTTCTGATTCTTCTGATTCACCCTCCAGACTTTACCTTCTCCTTCTCCTTCTTCTGCTTCTTCTGATTCACCCTCCTGACCTCACCTTCTCCTTCTCCTTCTTCTACTTCTTCTGATTCACCCTCCTGACTTCACCTTCTCCTTCTCCTTCTTCTACTTCTTCTGCTTCACCCTCCAGACTTCACCTTCTCCTTCTCCTTCTTCTGCTTCTTCTGATTCACCCTCTAGACTTCACCTTCTCCTTCTCCTTCTTCTGCTTCTTCTGATTCACCCTCCAGACTTCACCTTCTCCTTCTCCTTCTTCTACTTCTTCTGATTCACCCTCCAGACTTCACCTTCTCCATTTCCTTCTTCTGCTTCTTCTGATTCACCCTCCAGACTTCACCTTCTCCTTCTCCTTCGTCTACTTCTTCTGATTGACCCTCCAGACTACACCTTCTCCTTCTCCTTCTTCTACTTCTTCTGATTCACCCTCCAGACTTCACCTTCTCCTTCTCCTTCTTCTGTTTCTTCTGATTCACCGTCCAGACTTCACCTTCTCCTTCTCCTTCTTCTACTACTTCTGATTCACCCTCCAGACTTCACCTTCCCCTTCTCCTTCTTCTACTTCTTCTGATTCACCCTCCAGACTTCATCTTCTCCTTCTCCTTCTTCTGCTTCTTCTGATTCACCCTCCAGACTTCACCTTCTCCTTCTCCTTCTTCTGCTTCTTCTGATTCACACTCCAGACTTCACCTTCTCCTTGTCCTTCTTCTACTTCTTCTGATTCACCCTCCAGACTTCACCTTCTCCTTCTCCTTCTTCTACTTCTTCTGATTCACCCTCCAGTCTTCACCTTCTCCTTCTCCTTCTTCTGTTTCTTCTGCTTCACCCTCCAGACTTCACCTTCTCCTTCTCTTTCTTCTGCTTCTTCTGATTCACCCTCCAGACTTCACCTTCTCCTTCTCCTTCTTCTGATTCTTCTGATTCACCCTCCAGACTTCACCTTCTCCTTCTCCTTCTTCTGCTTCTTCTGATTCACCCTCCTGACTTCACCTTCTCCTTCTCCTTCTTCTACTTCTTCTGCTTCACCCCCAGACTTCACTTTCTCCTTCTCCTTCTTCTACTTCTTCTGATTCACCCTCCAGACTTCATCTTCTCCTTCTCCTTCTTCTGCTTCTTCTGATTCACCCTCCAGACTTCACCTTCTCCTTCTCCTTATTCTGCTTCTTCTGATTCACCCTCCAGACTTCACCTTCTCCTTCTCCTTATTCTGCTTCTTCTGATTCACCCTCCAGACTTCACCTTCTCCTTCTCCTTCCTCTGCTTCTTCTGATTCACCCTCCAGACTTCACCTTCTCCTTCTCCTTCTTCTGATTCTTCTGATTCACCCTCCAGACTTCACCTTCTCCTTCTCCTTCTTCTGCTTCTTCTGATTCACCCTCCTGACTTCACCTTCTCCTTCTCCTTCTTCTACTTCTTCTGATTCACCCTCCTAACTTCACCTTCTCCTTCTCCTACTTCTACTTCTTCTGCTTCACCCTCCAGACTTCACCTTCTCCTTCTCCTTCTTCTACTTCTTCTGATTCACCCTCCAGACTTCACCTTCTCCTTCTCCTTCTTCTGCTTCTTCTGATTCACCCTCCAGACTTCACCTTCTCCTTCTCCTTATTCTGCTTCTTCTGATTCACCCTCCAGACTTCACCTTCTCCTTCTCCTTCTTCTGCTTCTTCTGATTCACACTGCAGACTTCACCTTCTCCTTCTCCTTCTTCTACTTCTTCTGATTCACCCTCCAGACTTCACCTTCTCCTTCTCTTTCTTCTGCTTCATCTGATTCACCCTCCAGACTTCACCTTCTCCTTCTCCTTCTTCTGATTCTTCTGATTCACCCTCCTGACTTCACCTTCTTCTTCTCCTTCTTCTACTTCTTCTGATTCACCCTCCTGACTTCACCTTCTCCTTCTCCTTCTTCTACTACTTCTACTTCACCCTCCAGACTTCACCTTCTCCTTCTCCTTCTTCTCCTTCTTCTGATTCACCCTCCAGACTTGACCTTCTCCTTCTCCTTCTTCTACTTCTTCTGATTCACCCTCCAGACTTCACCTTCTCCTTCTCCTTCTTCTGCTTCTTCTGCTTCACCGTCCTGACTTCACCTTCTCCTTCTCCTTCTTCTACTTCTTCTGCTTCATCCCCCTGACATCACCTGCTCCTTCTCCTTCTTCTGCTTCTTCTGATTCACCCTCCTAACTTCACCTTCTCCTTCTCCTTCTTCTGCTTCTTCTGATTCACCCTCCTGACTTCACCTTCTCCTTCTCCTTCTTCTGCTTCTTCTGATTCACCCTCCAGACTTCACCTTCTCCTTCTCCTTCTTCTGCTTCTTCTGATTCACCCTCCAGACCTCACCTTCTCCTTCTCCTTCTTCTACTTCTTCTGATTCACCCTCCAGACTTTATCTGTTCCTTCTCCTTCTACTGCTTCTTCTGATTCACCCTCCAGACTTCACCTTCTCCTTCTCCTTCTTCTGCTTCTTCTGATTCACACTCCAGACTTCACCTTCTCCTTCTCCTTCTTCTACTTCTTCTGATTCACCCTCCAGACTTCACCTTCTCCTTCTCCTTCTTCTACTTCTTCTGATTCACCCTCCAGTCTTCACCTTCTCCTTCTCCTTCTTCTGTTTCTTCTGCTTCACCCTCCAGACTTCAACTTCTCCTTCTCTTTCTTCTGCTTCTTCTGATTCACCCTCCAGACTTCACCTTCTCCTTCTCCTTCTTCTGATTCTTCTGATTCACCCTCCAGACGTCACCTTCTCCTTCTCCTTCTTCTGCTTCTTCTGTTTCACCCTCCTGACTTCACCTTCTCCTTCTCCTTCTTCTACTTCTTCTGATTCACCCTCCTGACTTCACCTTCTCCTTCTCCTTCTTCTACTTCTTCTGCTTCACCCTCCAGACTTCACCTTCTCCTTCTCCTTCTTCTACTTCTTCTGATTCACCCTTCAGACTTCACCTTCTCCTTCTCCTTTTTCTGCTTCTTCTGATTCACCCTCCAGACTTCACCTTCTCCTTCTCCTTATTCTGCTTCTTCTGATTCACCCTCCAGACATCACCTTCTCCTTCTCCTTCTTCTGCTTCTTCTGATTCACCCTCCAGACTTCACCTTCTCCTTCTCCTTCTTCTACTTCTTCTGATTCACCCTCCAGACGTCATCTTCTCCTTCTCCTTCTTCTGCTTCTTCTGATTCACCCTCCAGACTTCACCTTCTCCTTCTCCTTATTCTGCTTCTTCTGATTCACCCTCCAGACTTCACCTTCTCCTTCTCCTGATTCTGCTTCTTCTGATTCACCCTCCAGACTTCACCTTCTCCTTCTCCTTCTTCTGCTTCTTCTGATTCACCCTCCTGACTTCACCTTCTCCTTCTCCTTCTTCTACTTCTTCTGATTCACCCTCCTGACTTCACCTTCTCCTTCTCCTTCTTCTACTTCTTCTACTTCACCCTCCAGACTTCACCTTCTCCTTCTCCTTCTTCTACTTCTTCTGGTTCACCCTCCAGACTTCACCTTCTCCTTCTCCTTCTTCTGCTTCTTCTGATTCACCCTCCATACTTCACCTTCACTTCTCCTTATTCTGCTTCTTCCGATTCACCCTCCAGACTTCAACTTCTCCTTCTCCTTCTTCTGCTTCTTCTGATTCACCCTCCAGACTTCACCTTCTCCTTCTCCTTCTTCTGCTTCTTCTGATTCACCCTCCAGACTTCACCTTCTCCTTCTCCTTCTTCTGCTTCTTCTGATTCACCCTCCAGACTTCACCTTCTCCTTCTCCTTCTTCTACTTCTTCTGATTCACCCTCCAGACTTCACCTTCTCCTTCTCTTTCTTCTGCTTCTTCTGATTCACCCTCCAGATTTCATCTTCTCCTTCTCCTTCTTCTGCTTCTTCTGATTCACCCTCCAGACTTCACCTTCTCCTTCTCCTTCTTCTGCTTCTTCTGATTCACCCTCCAGACTTCACCTTCTCCTTCTTCTGCTTCTTCTGATTCACCCTCCAGACTTCACCTTCTCCTTCTCCTTCTTCTGCTTCTTCTGATTCACCCTCCTGACTTCACCTTCTCCTTCTCCTTCTTCTACTTCTTCTGATTCACCCTCCTGACTTCACCTTCTCCTTCTCCTTCATCTACTTCTTCTGCTTCACCCTCCAGATTTCACCTTCTCCTTCTCCTTCTTCTACTTCTTCTGATTCACCCTCCAGACTTGACCTTCTCCTTCTCCTTCTTCTACTTCTTCTGATTCACCCTCCAGACTTCACCTTCTCCTTCTCCTTCTTCTGCTTCTTCTGCTTCACCGTCCTGACTTCACCTTCTCCTTCTCCTTCTTCTACTTCTTCTGCATCATCCCCCTGACATCACCTGCTCCTTCTCCTTCTTCTGCTTCTTCTGATTCACCCTCCTAACTTCACCTTCTCCTTCTCCTTCTTCTGCTTCTTCTGATTCACCCTCCAGACTTCACCTTCTCCTTCTCCTTCTTCTGATTCTTCTGATTCACCCTCCAGACTTCACCTTCTCCTTCTCCTTCTTCTGCTTCTTCTGATTCACCCTCCTGACTTCACCTTCTCCTTCTCCTTCTTCTACTTCTTCTGATTCACCCTCCTGACTTCACCTTCTCCTTCTCCTTCTTCTACTTCTTCTGCTTCACCCTCCAGACTTCACCTTCTTCTTCTCCTTCTTCTACTTCTTCTGATTCACCCTCCAGACTTGACCTTCTCCTTCTCCTTCTTCTACTTATTCTGATTCACCCTCCAGACTTCACCTTCTCCTTCTCCTTCTTCTGCTTCTTCTGCTTCACCGTCCTGACTTCACCTTCTCCTTCTCCTTCTTCTACTTCTTCTGCTTCATCCCGCTGACATCACCTGCTCCTTCTCCTTCTTCTGCTTCTTCTGATTCACCCTCCTAACTTCACCTTCTCCTTCTCCTTCTTCTGCTTCTTCTGATTCACCCTCCTGACTTCACCTTCTCCTTCTCCTTCTTCTGCTTCTTCTGATTCACCCTCCAGACTTCAGCTTCTCCTTCTCCTTCTTCTGCTTCTTCTGATTCACCCTCCAGACTTCACCTTCTCCTTCTCCTTCTTCTGATTCTTCTGATTCACCCTCCAGACTTCACCTTCTCCTTCTCCTTCTCCTGCTTCTTCTGATTCACCCTCCTGACCTCACCTTCTCCTTCTCCTTCTTCTACTTCTTCTGATTCACCCTCCTGACTTCACCTTCTCCTTCTCCTTCTTCTACTTCTTCTGCTTCACCCTCCAGACTTCACCTTCTCCTTCTCCTTCTTCTGCTTCTTCTGATTCACCCTCTAGACTTCACCTTCTCCTTCTCCTTCTTCTGCTTCTTCTGATTCACCCTCCAGACTTCACCTTCTCCTTCTCCTTCTTCTACTTCTTCTGATTCACCCTCCAGACTTCACCTTCTCCATTTCCTTCTTCTGCTTCTTCTGATTCACCCTCCAGACTTCACCTTCTCCTTCTCCTTCGTCTACTTCTTCTGATTGACCCTCCAGACTATACCTTCTCCTTCTCCTTCTTCTACTTCTTCTGATTCACCCTCCAGACTTCACCTTCTCCTTCTCCTTCTTCTGTTTCTTCTGATTCACCGTCCAGACTTCACCTTCTCCTTCTCCTTCTTCTACTACTTCTGATTCACCCTCCAGACTTCACCTTCCCCTTCTCCTTCTTCTACTTCTTCTGATTCACCCTCCAGTCTTCATCTTCTCCTTCTCCTTCTTCTGCTTCTTCTGATTCACCCTCCAGACTTCACCTTCTCCTTCTCCTTCTTCTGCTTCTTCTGATTCACCCTCCAGACTTCACCTTCTCCTTCTCCTTCTTCTACTTCTTCTGATTCACCCTCCAGACTTCACCTTCTCCTTCTCCTTCTTCTACTTCTTCTGATTCACCCTCCAGTCTTCACCTTCTCCTTCTCCTTCTTCTGTTTCTTCTGCTTCACCCTCCAGACTTCACCTTCTCCTTCTCTTTCTTCTGCTTCTTCTGATTCACCCTCCAGACTTCACCTTCTCCTTCTCCTTCTTCTGCTTCTTCTGATTCACCCTCCTGACTTCACCTTCTCCTTCTCCTTCTTCTACTTCTTCTGCTTCACCCTCCAGACTTCACCTTCTCCTTCTCCTTCTTCTACTTCTTCTGATTCACCCTCCAGACTTCATCTTCTCCTTCTCCTTCTTCTGCTTCTTCTGATTCACCCTCCAGACTTCACCTTCTCCTTCTCCTTATTCTGCTTCTTCTGATTCACCCTCCAGACTTCACCTTCTCCTTCTCCTTATTCTGCTTCTTCTGATTCACCCTCCAGACTTCACCTTCTCCTTCTCCTTCCTCTGCTTCTTCTGATTCACCCTACAGACTTCACCTTCTCCTTCTCCTTCTTCTGATTCTTCTGATTCACCCTCCAGACTTCACCTTCTCCTTCTCCTTCTTCTGCTTCTTCTGATTCATCCTCCTGACTTCACCTTCTCCTTCTCCTTCTTCTACTTCTTCTGATTCACCCTCCTAACTTCACCTTCTCCTTCTCCTACTTCTACTTCTTCTGCTTCACCCTCCAGACTTCACCTTCTCCTTCTCCTTCTTCTACTTCTTCTGATTCACCCTCCAGACTTCACCTTCTCCTTCTCCTTCTTCTGCTTCTTCTGATTCACCCTCCAGACTTCACCTTCTCCTTCTCCTTATTCTGCTTCTTCTGATTCACCCTCCAGACTTCACCTTCTCCTTCTCCTTCTTCTGCTTCTTCTGATTCACACTGCAGACTTCACCTTCTCCTTCTCCTTCTTCTACTTCTTCTGATTCACCCTCCAGACTTCACCTTCTCCTTCTCTTTCTTCTGCTTCATCTGATTCACCCTCCAGACTTCACCTTCTCCTTCTCCTTCTTCTGATTCTTCTGATTCACCCTCCTGACTTCACCTTCTTCTTCTCCTTCTTCTACTTCTTCTGATTCACCCTCCTGACTTCACCTTCTCCTTCTCCTTCTTCTACTACTTCTACTTCACCCTCCAGACTTCACCTTCTCCTTCTCCTTCTTCTCCTTCTTCTGATTCACCCTCCAGACTTGACCTTCTCCTTCTCCTTCTTCTACTTCTTCTGATTCACCCTCCAGACTTCACCTTCTCCTTCTCCTTCTTCTGCTTCTTTTGCTTCACCGTCCTGACTTCACCTTCTCCTTCTCCTTATTCTACTTCTTCTGCTTCATCCCCCTGACATCACCTGCTCCTTCTCCTTCTTCTGCTTCTTCTGATCCACCCTCCTAACTTCACCTTCTCCTTCTCCTTCTTCTGCTTCTTCTGATTCACCCTCCTAACTTCACCTTCTCCTTCTCCTTCTTCTGCTTCTTCTGATTCACCCTCCAGTCTTCACCTTCTCCTTCTCCTTCTTCTGCTTCTTCTGATTCACCCTCCAGACCTCACCTTCTCCTTCTCCTTCTTCTACTTCTTCTGATTCACCCTCCAGACTTCATCTGTTCCTTCTCCTTCTACTGCTTCTTCTGATTCACCCTCCAGACTTCACCTTCTCCTTCTCCTTCTTCTGCTTCTTCTGATTCACACTCCAGACTTCACCTTCTCCTTCTCCTTCTTCTACTTCTTCTGATTCACCCTCCAGACTTCACCTTCTCCTTCTCCTTCTTCTACTTCTTCTGATTCACCCTCCAGTCTTCACCTTCTCCTTCTCCTTCTTCTGTTTCTTCTGCTTCACCCTCCAGACTTCACCTTCTCCTTCTCTTTCTTCTGCTTCTTCTGATTCACCCTCCAGACTTCACCTTCTCCTTCTCCTTCTTCTGATTCTTCTGATTCACCCTCCAGACGTCACCTTCTCCTTCTCCTTCTTCTGCTTCTTCTGATTCACCCTCCTGACTTCACCTTCTCCTTCTCCTTCTTCTACTTCTTCTGATTCACCCTCCTGACTTCACCTTCTCCTTCTCCTTCTTCTACTTCTTCTGCTTCACCCTCCAGACTTCACCTTCTCCTTCTCCTTCTTCTACTTCTTCTGATTCACCCTTCAGACTTCACCTTCTCCTTCTCCTTTTTCTGCTTCTTCTGATTCACCCTCCAGACTTCACCTTCTCCTTCTCCTTATTCTGCTTCTTCTGATTCACCCTCCAGACTTCACCTTCTCCTTCTCCTTCTTCTGCTTCTTCTGATTCACCCTCCAGACTTCACCTTCTCCTTCTCCTTCGTCTACTTCTTCTGATTCACCCTCCAGACAACACCTTCTCCTTCTCCTTCTTCTACTTCTTCTGATTCACCCTCCAGACTTCACCTTCTCCTTCTCCTTCTTCTGCTTCTTCTGATTCACGCTCCTGACTTCACCTTCTCCTTCTCCTTCTTCTACTTCTTCTGATTCACCCTCCTGACTTCAACTTCTCCTTCTCCTTCTTCTACTTCTTCTGCTTCACCCTCCAGACTTCACCTTCTCCTTCTCCTTCTTCTACTTCTTCTGATTCACCCTCCAGACTTGACCTTCTACTTCTCCTTCTTCTACTTATTCTGATTCACCCTCCAGACTTCACATTCTCCTTCTCCTTCTTCTGCTTCTTCTGCTTCACCGTCCTGACTTCACCTTCTCCTTCTCCTTCTTCTACTTCTTCTGCTTCATCCCGCTGACATCACCTGCTCCTTCTCCTTCTTCTGCTTCTTCTGATTCACCCTCCTAACTTCACCTTCTCCTTCTCCGTCTTCTGCTTCTTCTGATTCACCCTTCTGACTTCACCTTCTCCTTCTCCTTCTTCTGCTTCATCTGATTCACCCTCCAGACTCACCTTCTCCTTCTCCTTCTTCTGCTTCTTCTGATTCACCCTCCAGACTTCACCTTCTCCTTCTCCTTCTTCTGATTCTTCTGATTCACCCTCCAGACTTCACCATCTCCTTCTCCTTCTTCTGCTTCTTCTGATTCACCCTCCTGACTTCACCTTCTCCTTCTCCTTCTTCTACTTCTTCTGATTCACCCTCCTGACTTCACCCTCTCCTTCTCCTTCTTCTACTTCTTCTGCTTCACCCTCCAGAGTTCACCTTCCCCTTCTCCTTCTTCTGCTTCTTCTGATTCACCCTCCAGACTTCTCCTTCTCCTTCTCCTTCTTCTGCTTCTTCTGATTCACCCTCCAGACTTCACCTTCTCCTTCTCCTTCTTCTGCTTCTTCTGATTCACCCTCCAGACTTCACCTTCTCCTTCTCCTTCTTCTACTTCTTCTGATTCACCCTCCAGACTTCACCTTCTCCATTTCCTTCTTCTGCTTCTTCTGATTCACCCTCCAGACTTCACCTTCTCCTTCTCCTTCGTCTACTTCTTCTGATTCACCCTCCAGACTACACCTTCTCCTTCTCCTTCTTCTACTTCTTCTGATTCACCCTCCAGACTTCACCTTCTCCTTCTCCTTCTTCTGTTTCTTCTGATTCACCGTCCAGACTTCACCTTCTCCTTCTCCTTCTTCTACTACTTCTGATTCACCCTCCAGACTTCACCTTCTCCTTCTCCTTCTTCTACTTCTTCTGATTCACCCTCCAGAATTCATCTTCTCCTTCTCCTTCTTCTGCTTCTTCTGATTCACCCTCCAGACTTCACCTTCTCCTTCTCCTTCTTCTGTTTCTTCTGCTTCATCCTCCAGACTTCACCTTCTCCTTCTCTTTCTTCTGCTTCTTCTGATTCACCCTCCAGACTTCACCTTCTCCTTCTCCTTCTTCTCATTCTTCTGATTCACCCTCCAGACTTCACCTTCTCCTTTTCCTTCTTCTGCTTCTTCTGATTCACCCTCCTGACTTCACCTTCTCCTTCTTCTACTTCTTCTGATTCACCCTCCTGACTTCACCTTCTCCTTCTCCTTCTTCTACTTCTTCTGCTTCACCCTCCAGACTTCAGCTTCTCCTTCTCCTTCTTCTACTTCTTCTGCTTCACCCTCCAGACTTCATCTTCTCCTTCTCCTTCTTCTGCTTCTTCTGATTCACCCTCCAGACTTCACCTTCTCCTTCTCCTTATTCTGCTTCTTCTGATTCACCCTCCAGACTTCACCTTCTCCTTCTCCTTATTCTGCTTCTTCTGATTCACCCTCCAGACTTCACCTTCTCCTTCTCCTTCCTCCGCTTCTTCTGATTCACCCTCCAGACTTCACCTTCTCCTTCTCCTTCTTCTGATTCTTCTGATTCACCCTCCAGACTTCACCTTCTCCTTCTCCTTCTTCTGCTTCTTCTGATACACCCTCCTGACTTCACCTTCTCCTTCTCCTTCTTCTACTTCTTCTGATTCACCCTCCTGACTTCACCTTCTCCTTCTCCTTCTTCTACTTCTTCTGCTTCACCCTCCAGACTTCACCTTCTCCTTCTCCTTCTTCTACTTCTTCTGATTCACCCTCCAGACTTCACCTTCTCCTTCTCTTACTTCTGCTTCTTCTGATTCACCCTCCAGACTTCACCTTCTCCTTCTCCTTCTTCTGATTCTTCTGATTCACCCTCCAGACTTCACCTTCTTCTTCTCCTTCTTCTGCTTCTTCTGATTCACCCTCCTGACTTCACCTTCTCCTTCTCCTTCTTCTACTTCTTCTGATTCACCCTCCTGACTTCATCTTCTCCTTCTCCTTCTTCTACTTCTTCTGCTTCACCCTCCAGACTTCCCCTTCTCCTTCTCCTTCTTCTACTTCTTCTGATTCACCCTCCAGACTTGACCTTCTCCTTCTCCTTCTTCTACTTCTTCTGATTCACCCTCCAGACTTCACCTTCTCCTTCTCCTTCTTCTGCTTCTTCTGCTTCACCGTCCTGACTTCACCTTCTCCTTCTCCTTCTTCTACTTCTTCTGCTTCATCCCCCTGACATCACCTGCTCCTTCTCCTTCTTCTGCTTCTTCTGATTCACCCTCCTAACTTCACCTTCTCCTTCTCCTTCTTCTGCTTCTTCTGATTCACCCTCCTGACTTCACCTTCTCCTTCTCCTTCTTCTGCTTCTTCTGATTCACCCTCCAGACTTCACCTTCTCCTTCTCCTTCTTCTGCTTCTTCTGATTCACCCTCCAGACTTCACCTTCTCCTTCTCCTTCTTCTGCTTCTTCTGATTCACCCTCCAGACCTCACCTTCTCCTTCTCCTTCTTCTACTTCTTCTGATTCACCCTCCAGACTTCATCTTCTCCTTCTCCTTCTTCTGCTTCTTCTGATTCACCCTCCAGACTTCACCTTCTCCTTCTCCTTCTTCTGCTTCTTCTGATTCACCCTCCAGACTTCACCTTCTCCTTCTCCTTCTTCTACTTCTTCTGATTCACCCTCCAGACTTCACCTTCTCCTTCTCCTTCTTCTGCTTCTTCTGCTTCACCGTCCTGACTTCACCTTCTCCTTCTCCTTCTTCTACTTCTTCTGCTTCATCCCCCTTACATCACCTGCTCCTTCTCCTTCTTCTGCTTCTTCTGATTCACCCTCCTAACTTCACCTTCTCCTTCTCCTTCTTCTGCTTCTTCTGATTCACCCTCCTGACTTCACCTTCTCCTTCTCCTTCTTCTGCTTCTTCTGATTCACCCTCCAGACTTCACCTTCTCCTTCTCCTTCTTCTGCTTCTTCTGATTCACCCTCCAGACTTCACCTTCTCCTTCTCCTTCTTCTGCTTCTTCTGATTCACCCTCCAGACCTCACCCTCTCCTTCTCCTTCTTCTACTTCTTCTGATTCACCCTCCAGACTTCATCTTCTCCTTCTCCTTCTTCTGCTTCTTCTGATTCACCCTCCAGACTTCACCTTCTCCTTCTCCTTCTTCTGCTTCTTCTGATTCACCCTCCAGACTTCACCTTCTCCTTCTCCTTCTTCTACTTCTTCTGATTCACCCTCCAGATTTCACCTTCTCCTTCTCCTTCTTCTACTTCTTCTGATTCACCCTCCAGTCTTCACCTTCTCCTTCTCCTTCTTCTGTTTCTTCTGCTTCACCCTCCAGACTTCACCTTCTCCTTCTCTTTCTTCTGCTTCTTCTGATTCACCCTCCAGACTTCACCTTCTCCTTCTCCTTCTTCTGATTCTTCTGATTCACCCTCCAGACTTCACCTTCTCCTTCTCCTTCTTCTGCTTCTTATGATTCACCCTCCTGACTTCACCTTCTCCTTCTCCTTCTTCTACTTCTTCTGATTCACCCTCCTGACTTCACCTTCTCCTTCTCCTTCTTCTACTTCTTCTGCTTCACCCTCCAGACTTCACCTTCTCCTTCTCCTTCTTCTACTTCTTCTGATTCTCCCTTCAGACTTCACCTTCTCCTTCTCCTTTTTCTGCTTCTTCTGATTCACCCTCCAGACTTCACCTTCTCCTTCTCCTTATTCTGCTTCTTCTGATTCACCCTCCAGACTTCACCTTCTCCTTCTCCTTCTTCTGCTTCTTCTGATTCACCCTCCAGACTTCACCTTCTCCTTCTCCTTCTTCTGCTTCTTCTGATTCACCCTCCAGACTTCACCATCTCCTTCTCCTTCTTCTACTTCTTCTGATTCACCCTCCAGACTACACCTTCTCCTTCTCCTTCTTCTACTTCTTCTGATTCACCCTCCAGACTTCACCTTCTCCTTCTCCTTCTTCTGTTTCTTCTGATTCACCGTCCAGACTTCACCTTCTCCTTCTCCTTCTTCTACTACTTCTGATTCACCCTCCAGTATTCACCTTCTCCTTCTCCTTCTTCTACTTCTTCTGATTCACCCTCCAGACTTCATCTTCTCCTTCTCCTTCTTCTGCTTCTTCTGATTCACCCTCCAGACTTCACCTTCTCCTTCTCCTTCTTCTGCTTCTTCTGATTCACCCTCCAGACTTCTCCTTCTCCTTCTCCTTCTTCTACTTCTTCTGATTCACCCTCCAGACTTCACCTTCTTCTTCTCCTTCTACTTCTTCTGATTCACCCTCCAGTCTTCACCTTCTCCTTCTCCTTCTTCTGTTTCTTCTGCTTCACCCTCCAGACTTCACCTTCTCCTTCTCTTTCTTCTGCTTCTTCTGATTCACCCTCCAGACTTCACCTTCTCCTTCTCCTTCTTCTGATTCTTCTGATTCACCCTCCAGACTTCACCTTCTCCTTCTCCTTCTTCTGCTTCTTCTGATTCACCCTCCTGACTTCACCTTCTCCTTCTTCTTCTTCTACTTCTTCTGATTCACCCTCCTGACTTCACCTTCTCCTTCTCCTTCTTCTACTTCTTCTGCTTCACCCTCCAGACTTCACCTTCTCCTTCTCCTTCTTCTACTTCTTCTGATTCACCCTCCAGACTTCATCTTCTCCTTCTCCTTCTTCTGCTTCTTCTGATTCACCCTCCAGACTTCACCTTCTCCTTCTCCTTATTCTGCTTCTTCTGATTCACCCTCCAGACTTCACCTTCTCCTTCTCCTTCTTCTACTTCTTCTGATTCACCCTCCTGACTTCACCTTTTCCTTCTCCTTCTTCTACTTCTTCTGCTTCACCCTCCAGACTTCACCTTCTCCTTCTCCTTCTTCTACTTCTTCTGATTCACCCTCCAGACTTCACCTTCTCCTTCTCCTTCTTCTGCTTCTTCTGCTTCACCCTCCAGACTTCACCTTCTCCTTCTCCTTATTCTGCTTCTTCTGATTCACCCTCCAGACTTCACCTTCTCCTTCTCCTTCTTCTGCTTCTTCTGATTCACACTCCAGACTTCACCTTCTCCTTCTCCTTCTTCTGATTCTTCTGATACACCCTCCAGACTTCACCTTCTCCTTCTCCTTCTTCTGCTTCTTCTGATTCACCCTCCTGACTTCACCTTCTCCTTCTCCTTCTTCTACTTCTTCTGATTCACCCTCCTGACTTCACCTTCTCCTTCTCCTTCTTCTACTTCTTCTGCTTCACCCTCCAGACTTCACCTTCTCCTTCTCCTTATTCTACTTCTTCTGATTCACCCTCCAGACTTGACCTTCTCCTTCTCCTTCTTCTACTTCTTCTGATTCACCCTCCTGACTTCACCTTCTCCTTCTCCTTCTTCTACTTCTTCTGCTTCACCCTCCAGACTTCACCTTCTCCTTCTCCTTCTTCTACTTCTTTTGATTCACCCTTCAGACTTCACCTTCTCCTTCTCCTTTTTCTGCTTCTTCTGATTCACCCTCCAGACTTCACCTTCTCCTTCTCCTTATTCTGCTTCTTCTGATTCACCCTCCAGACTTCACCTTCTCCTTCTCCTTCTTCTGCTTCTTCTGATTCACCCTCCAGACTTCACCTTCTCCTTCTCCTTCGTCTACTTCTTCTGATTCACCCTCCAGACAACACCTTCTCCTTCTCCTTCTTCTACTTCTTCTGATTCACCCTCCAGACTTCACCTTCTCCTTCTCCTTCTTCTGCTTCTTCTGATTCATCCTCCTGACTTCACCTTCTCCTTCTCCTTCTTCTACTTCTTCTGATTCACCCTCCTGACATCAACTTCTCCTTCTCCTTCTTCTACTTCTTCTGATTCACCCTCCTGACTTCACCTTCTCCTTCTCCTTCTTCTACTTCTTCTGCTTCACCCTCCAGACTTCACCTTCTCCTTCTCCTTCTTCTACTTCTTCTGATTCACCCTCCAGACTTCACCTTCTCCTTCTCCTTCTTCTGCTTCTTCTGATTCACACTCCAGACTTCACCTTCTCCTTCTCCTTCTTCTACTTCTTCTGATTCACCCTCCAGACTTCACCTTCTCCTTCTCTTTCTTCTGCTTCTTCTGATTCACCCTCCAGACTTCACCTTCTCCTTCTCCTTCTTCTGATTCTTCTGATTCACCCTCCAGACTTCACCTTCTTCTTCTCCTTCTTCTGCTTCTTCTGATTCACCCTCCTGACTTCACCTTCTCCTTCTCCTTCTTCTACTTCTTCTGATTCACCCTCCTGACTTCACCTTCTCCTTCTCCTTCTTCTACTTCTTCTGCTTCACCCTCCAGACTTCACCTTCTCCTTCTCCTTCTTCTACTTCTTCTGATTCACCCTCCAGACTTGACCTTCTCCTTCTCCTTCTTCTACTTCTTCTGATTCACCCTCCAGACTTCACCTTCTCCTTCTCCTTCTTCTGCTTCTTCTGCTTCACCGTCCTGACTTCACCTTCTCCTTCTCCTTCTTCTACTTCTTCTGCTTCATCCCCCTGACATCACCTGCTCCTTCTCCTTCTTCTGCTTCTTCTGATTCACCCTCCTAACTTCACCTTCTCCTTCTCCTTCTTCTGCTTCTTCTGATTCACCCTCCTGACTTCACCTTCTCCTTCTCCTTCTTCTGCTTCTTCTGATTCACCCTCCAGACTTCACCTTCTCCTTCTCCTTCTTCTGCTTCTTCTGATTCACCCTCCAGACTTCACCTTCTCCTTCTCCTTCTTCTACTTCTTCTGATTCACCCTCCAGACTTCATCTTCTCCTTCTCCTTCTTCTGCTTCTTCTGATTCACCCTCCTGACTTCACCTTCTCCTTCTCCTTCTTCTGCTTCTTCTGATTCACCCTCCAGACTTCACCTTCTCCTTCTCCTTCTTCTGCTTCTTCTGATTCACCCTCCAGACTTCACCTTCTCCTTCTCCTTCTTCTACTTCTTCTGATTCACCCTCCAGACTTCATCTTCTCCTTCTCCTTCTTCTGCTTCTTCTGATTCACCCTCCAGACTTCACCTTCTCCTTCTCCTTCTTCTGCTTCTTCTGATTCACCCTCCAGACTTCACCTTCTCCTTCTCCTTCTTCTACTTCTTCTGATTCACCCTCCAGACTTCACCTTCTCCTTCTCCTTCTTCTACTTCTTCTGATTCACCCTCCAGTCTTCACCTTCTCCTTCTCCTTCTTCTGTTTCTTCTGCTTCACCCTCCAGACTTCACCTTCTCCTTCTCTTTCTTCTGCTTCTTCTGATTCACCCTCCAGACTTCACCTTCTCCTTCTCCTTCTTCTGATTCTTCTGATTCACCCTCCAGACTTCACCTTCTCCTTCTCCTTCTTCTGCTTCTTATGATTCACCCTCCTGACTTCACCTTCTCCTTCTCCTTCTTCTACTTCTTCTGCTTCACCCTCCAGACTTCTCCTTCTCCTTCTCCTTCTTCTACTTCTTCTGATTCACCCTCCAGACTTGACCTTCTCCTTCTCCTTCTTCTACTTCTTCTGAGTCACCCTCCAGACTTCACCTTCTCCTTCTCCTTCTTCTGCTTCTTCTGCTTCACCGTCCTGACTTCACCTTCTCCTTCTCCTTCTTCTACTTCTTCTGCTTCATCCCCCTGACATCACCTGCTCCTTCTCCTACTTCTGCTTCTTCTGATTCACCCTCCTTACTTCACCTTCTCCTTCTCCTTCTTCTGCTTCTTCTGATTCACCCTCCTGACTTCACCTTCTCCTTCTCCTTCTTCTGCTTCTTCTGATTCACCCTCCAGACTTCACCTTCTCCTTCTCCTTCTTCTGCTTCTTCTGATTCACCCTCCAGACTTCACCTTCTCCTTCTCCTTCTTCTGCTTCTTCTGATTCACCCTCCAGACCTCACCCTCTCCTTCTCCTTCTTCTACTTCTTCTGATTCACCCTCCAGACTTCATCTTCTCCTTCTCCTTCTTCTGCTTCTTCTGATTCACCCTCCAGACTTCACCTTCTCCTTCTCCTTCTTCTGCTTCTTCTGATTCACCCTCCAGACTTCACCTTCTCCTTCTCCTTCTTCTACTTCTTCTGATTCACCCTCCAGACTTCACCTTCTCCTTCTCCTTCTTCTACTTCTTCTGATTCACCCTCCAGTCTTCACCTTCTCCTTCTCCTTTTTCTGTTTCTTCTGCTTCACCCTCCAGACTTCACCTTCTCCTTCTCTTTCTTCTGCTTCTTCTGATTCACCCTCCAGACTTCACCTTCTCCTTCTCCTTCTTCTGATTCTTCTGATTCACCCTCCAGACTTCACCTTCTCCTTCTCCTTCTTCTGCTTCTTATGTTTCACCCTCCTGACTTCACCTTCTCCTTCTCCTTCTTCTACTTCTTCTGATTCACCCTCCTGACTTCACCTTCTCCTTCTCCTTCTTCTACTTCTTCTGCTTCACCCTCCAGACTTCACCTTCTCCTTCTCCTTCTTCTACTTCTTCTGATTCACCCTTCAGACTTCACCTTCTCCTTCTCCTTTTTCTGCTTCTTCTGATTCACCCTCCAGACTTCACCTTCTCCTTCTCCTTATTCTGCTTCTTCTGATTCACCCTCCAGACTTCACCTTCTCCTTCTCCTTCTTCTGCTTCTTCTGATTCACCCTCCAGACTTCACCTTCTCCTTCTCCTTCTTCTGCTTCTTCTGATTCACCCTCCAGACTTCACCATCTCCTTCTCCTTCTTCTACTTCTTCTGATTCACCCTCCAGACTACACCTTCTCCTTCTCCTTCTTCTACTTCTTCTGATTCACCCTCCAGACTTCACCTTCTCCTTCTCCTTCTTCTGTTTCTTCTGATTCACCGTCCAGACTTCACCTTCTCCTTCTCCTTCTTCTACTACTTCTGATTCACCCTCCAGAATTCACCTTCTCCTTCTCCTTCTTCTACTTCTTCTGATTCACCCTCCAGACTTCATCTTCTCCTTCTCCTTCTTCTGCTTCTTCTGATTCACCCTCCAGACTTCACCTTCTCCTTCTCCTTCTTCTGCTTCTTCTGATTCACCCTCCAGACTTCACCTTCTCCTTCTCCTTCTTCTACTTCTTCTGATTCACCCTCCAGACTTCACCTTCTCCTTCTCCTTCTTCTACTTCTTCTGATTCACCCTCCAGTCTTCACCTTCTCCTTCTCCTTCTTCTGTTTCTTCTGCTTCACCCTCCAGACTTCACCTTCTCCTTCTCTTTCTTCTGCTTCTTCTGATTCACCCTCCAGACTTCACCTTCTCCTTCTCCTTCTTCTGATTCTTCTGATTCACCCTCCAGACTTCACCTTCTCCTTCTCCTTCTTCTGCTTCTTCTGATTCACCCTCCTGACTTCACCTTCTCCTTCTTCTTCTTCTACTTCTTCTGATTCACCCTCCTGACTTCACCTTCTCCTTCTCCTTCTTCTACTTCTTCTGCTTCACCCTCCAGACTTCACCTTCTCCTTCTCCTTCTTCTACTTCTTCTGCTTCACCCTCCAGACTTCATCTTCTCCTTCTCCTTCTTCTGCTTCTTCTGATTCACCCTCCAGACTTCACCTTCTCCTTCTCCTTATTCTGCTTCTTCTGATTCACCCTCCAGACTTCACCTTCTCCTTCTCCTTATTCTGCTTCTTCTGATTCACCCTCCAGACTTCACCTTCTCCTTCTCCTTCCTCTGCTTCTTCTGATTCACCCTCCAGACTTCACCTTCTCCTTCTCCTTCTTCTGATTCTTCTGATTCACCCTCCAGACTTCACCTTCTCCTTCTCCTTCTTCTGCTTCTTCTGATTCACCCTCCTGACTTCACCTTCTCCTTCTCCTTCTTCTACTTCTTCTGATTCACCCTCCTGACTTCACCTTCTCCTTCTCCTTCTTCTACTTCTTCTGCTTCACCCTCCAGACTTCACCTTCTCCTTCTCCTTCTTCTACTTCTTCTGATTCACCCTCCAGACTTCACCTTCTCCTTCTCCTTCTTCTGATTCTTCTGATTCACCCTCCAGACTTCACCTTCTCCTTCTCCTTCTTCTGCTTCTTCTGATTCACACTCCAGACTTCACCTTCTCCTTCTCCTTCTTCTACTTCTTCTGATTCACCCTCCAGACTTCACCTTCTCCTTCTCTTTCTTCTGCTTCTTCTGATTCACCCTCCAGACTTCACCTTCTCCTTCTCCTTCTTCTGATTCTTCTGATTCACCCTCCAGACTTCACCTTCTTCTTCTCCTTCTTCTGCTTCTTCTGATTCACCCTCCTGACTTCACCTTCTCCTTCTCCTTCTTCTACTTCTTCTGATTCACCCTCCTGACTTCACCTTCTCCTTCTCCTTCTTCTACTTCTTCTGCTTCACCCTCCAGACTTCACCTTCTCATTCTCCTTCTTCTACTTCTTCTGATTCACCCTCCAGACTTCACCTTCTCCTTCTCCTTCTTCTGCTTCTTCTGCTTCACCGTCCTGACTTCACCTTCTCCTTCTCCTTCTTCTACTTCTTCTGCTTCATCCCCCTGACATCACCTGCTCCTTCTCCTTCTTCTGCTTCTTCTGATTCACCCTCCGAACTTCACCTTCTCCTTCTCCTTCTTCTGCTTCTTCTGATTCACCCTCCTGACTTCACCTTCTCCTTCTCCTTCTTCTGCTTCTTCTGATTCACCCTCCAGACTTCACCTTCTCCTTCTCCTTCTTCTGCTTCTTCTGATTCACCCTCCAGACCTCACCTTCTCCTTCTCCTTCTTCTACTTCTTCTGATTCACCCTCCAGACTTCATCTTCTCCTTCTCCTTCTTCTGCTTCTTCTGATTCACCCTCCAGACTTCACCTTCTCCTTCTCCTTCTTCTGCTTCTTCTGATTCACCCTCCAGACTTCACCTTCTCCTTCTCCTTCTTCTACTTCTTCTGATTCACCCTCCAGACTTCACCTTCTCCTTCTCCTTCTTCTACTTCTTCTGATTCACCCTCCAGTCTTCACCTTCTCCTTCTCCTTCTTCTGTTTCTTCTGCTTCACCCTCCAGACTTCACCTTCTCCTTCTCTTTCTTCTGCTTCTTCTGATTCACCCTCCAGACTTCACCTTCTCCTTCTCCTTCTTCTGATTCTTCTGATTCACCCTCCAGACTTCACCTTCTCCTTCTCCTTCTTCTGCTTCTTATGATTCACCCTCCTGACTTCACCTTCTCCTTCTCCTTCTTCTACTTCTTCTGCTTCACCCTCCAGACTTCACCTTCTCCTTCTCCTTCTTCTACTTCTTCTGATTCACCCTCCAGACTTGACCTTCTCCTTCTCCTTCTTCTACTTCTTCTGAGTCACCCTCCAGACTTCACCTTCTCCTTCTCCTTCTTCTGCTTCTTCTGCTTCACCGTCCTGACTTCACCTTCTCCTTCTCCTTCTTCTACTTCTTCTGCTTCATCCCCATGACATCACCTGCTCCTTCTCCTACTTCTGCTTCTTCTGATTCACCCTCCTAACTTCACCTTCTCCTTCTCCTTTTTCTGCTTCTTCTGATTCACCCTCCTGACTTCACCTTCTCCTTCTCCTTCTTCTGCTTCTTCTGATTCACCCTCCAGACTTCACCTTCTCCTTCTCCTTCTTCTGCTTCTTCTGATTCACCCTCCAGACTTCACCTTCTCCTTCTCCTTCTTCTGCTTCTTCTGATTCACCCTCCAGACCTCACCCTCTCCTTCTCCTTCTTCTACTTCTTCTGATTCACCCTCCAGACTTCATCTTCTCCTTCTCCTTCTTCTGCTTCTTCTGATTCACCCTCCAGACTTCACCTTCTCCTTCTCCTTCTTCTGCTTCTTCTGATTCACCCTCCAGACTTCACCTTCTCCTTCTCCTTCTTCTACTTCTTCTGATTCACCCTCCAGACTTCACCTTCTCCTTCTCCTTCTTCTACTTCTTCTGATTCACCCTCCAGTCTTCACCTGCTCCTTCTCCTTTTTCTGTTTCTTCTGCTTCACCCTCCAGACTTCACCTTCTCCTTCTCTTTCTTCTGCTTCTTCTGATTCACCCTCCAGACTTCACCTTCTCCTTCTCCTTCTTCTGATTCTTCTGATTCACCCTCCAGACTTCACCTTCTCCTTCTCCTTCTTCTGCTTCTTATGTTTCACCCTCCTGACTACACCTTCTCCTTCTCCTTCTTCTACTTCTTCTGATTCACCCTCCTGACTTCACCTTCTCCTTCTCCTTCTTCTACTTCTTCTGCTTCACCCTCCAGACTTCACCTTCTCCTTCTCCTTCTTCTACTTCTTCTGATTCACCCTTCAGACTTCACCTTCTCCTTCTCCTTTTTCTGCTTCTTCTGATTCACCCTCCAGACTTCACCTTCTCCTTCTCCTTATTCTGCTTCTTCTGATTCACCCTCCAGACTTCACCTTCTCCTTCTCCTTCTTCTGCTTCTTCTGATTCACCCTCCAGACTTCACCTTCTCCTTCTCCTTCTTCTGCTTCTTCTGATTCACCCTCCAGACTTCACCATCTCCTTCTCCTTCTTCTACTTCTTCTGATTCACCCTCCAGACTACACCTTCTCCTTCTCCTTCTTCTACTTCTTCTGATTCACCCTCCAAACTTCACCTTCTCCTTCTCCTTCTTCTGTTTCTTCTGATTCACCGTCCAGACTTCACCTTCTCCTTCTCCTTCTTCTACTACTTCTGATTCACCCTCCAGAATTCACCTTCTCCTTCTCCTTCTTCTACTTCTTCTGATTCACCCTCCAGACTTCATCTTCTCCTTCTCCTTCTTCTGCTTCTTCTGATTCACCCTCCAGACTTCACCTTCTCCTTCTCCTTCTTCTGCTTCTTCTGATTCACCCTCCAGACTTCACCTTCTCCTTCTCCTTCTTCTACTTCTTCTGATTCACCCTCCAGACTTCACCTTCTCCTTCTCCTACTTCTACTTCTTCTGATTCACCCTCCAGTCTTCACCTTCTCCTTCTCCTTCTTCTGTTTCTTCTGCTTCACCCTCCAGACTTCACCTTCTCCTTCTCTTTCTTCTGCTTCTTCTGATTCACCCTCCAGACTTCACCTTCTCCTTCTCCTTCTTCTGATTCTTCTGATTCACCCTCCAGACTTCACCTTCTCCTTCTCCTTCTTCTGCTTCTTCTGATTCACCCTCCTGACTTCACCTTCTCCTTCTTCTTCTTCTACTTCTTCTGATTCACCCTCCTGACTTCACCTTCTCCTTCTCCTTCTTCTACTTCTTCTGCTTCACCCTCCAGACTTCACCTTCTCCTTCTCCTTCTTCTACTTCTTCTGATTCACCCTCCAGACTTCATCTTCTCCTTCACCTTCTTCTGCTTCTTCTGATTCACCCTCCAGACTTCACCTTCTACTTCTCCTTATTCTGCTTCCTCTGATTCACCCTCCAGACTTCACCTTCTCCTTCTCCTTATTCTGCTTCTTCTGATTCACCCTCCAGACTTCACCTTCTCCTTCTCCTTCCTCTGCTTCTTCTGATTCACCCTCCAGACTTCACCTTCTCCTTCTCCTTCCTCTGATTCTTCTGATTCACCCTCCAGACTTCACCTTCTCTTTCTCCTTCTTCTGCTTCTTCTGATTCACCCTCCTGACTTCACCTTCTCCTTCTCCTTCTTCTACTTCTTCTGATTCACCCTCCAGACTTCACCTTCTCCTTCTCCTTCTTCTACTTCTTCTGATTCACCCTCCAGACTTCACCTTCTCCTTCTCCTTCTTCTGCTTCTTCTGCTTCACCCTCCAGACTTCACCTTCTCCTTCTCCTTATTCTGCTTCTTCTGATTCACCCTCCAGACTTCACCTTCTCCTTCTCCTTCTTCTGCTTCTTCTGATTCACACTCCAGACTTCACCTTCTCCTTCTCCTTCTTCTGCTTCTTCTGATTCACCCTCCTGACTTCACCTTCTCCTTCTCCTTCTTCTACTTCTTCTGAGTCACCCTCCAGACTTCACCTTCTCCTTCTCCTTCTTCTGCTTCTTCTGCTTCACCGTCCTGACTTCACCTTCTCCTTCTCCTTCTTCTACTTCTTCTGCTTCATCCCCATGACATCACCTGCTCCTTCTCCTACTTCTGCTTCTTCTGATTCACCCTCCTAACTTCACCTTCTCCTTCTCCTTCTTCTGCTTCTTCTGATTCACCCTCCTGACTTCACCTTCTCCTTCTCCTTCTTCTGCTTCTTCTGATTCACCCTCCAGACTTCACCTTCTCCTTCTCCTTCTTCTGCTTCTTCTGATTCACCCTCCAGACTTCACCTTCAACTTCTCCTTCTTCTGCTTCTTCTGATTCACCCTCCAGACCTCACCCTCTCCTTCTCCTTCTTCTACTTCTTCTGATTCACCCTCCAGACTTCATCTTCTCCTTCTCCTTCTTCTGCTTCTTCTGATTCACCCTCCAGACTTCACCTTCTCCTTCTCCTTCTTCTGCTTCTTCTGATTCACCCTCCAGACTTCACCTTCTCCTTCTCCTTCTTCTACTTCTTCTGATTCACCCTCCAGACTTCACCTTCTCCTTCTCCTTCTTCTACTTCTTCTGATTCACCCTCCAGTCTTCACCTTCTCCTTCTCCTTTTTCTGTTTCTTCTGCTTCACCCTCCAGACTTCACCTTCTCCTTCTCTTTCTTCTGCTTCTTCTGATTCACCCTCCAGACTTCACCTTCTCCTTCTCCTTCTTCTGATTCTTCTGATTCACCCTCCAGACTTCACCTTCTCCTTCTCCTTCTTCTGCTTCTTATGTTTCACCCTCCTGACTACACCTTCTCCTTCTCCTTCTTCTACTTCTTCTGATTCACCCTCCTGACTTCACCTTCTCCTTCTCCTTCTTCTACTTCTTCTGCTTCACCCTCCAGACTTCACCTTCTCCTTCTCCTTCTTCTACTTCTTCTGATTCACCCTTCAGACTTCACCTTCTCCTTCTCCTTTTTCTGCTTCTTCTGATTCACCCTCCAGACTTCACCTTCTCCTTCTCCTTATTCTGCTTCTTCTGATTCACCCTCCAGACTTCACCTTCTCCTTCTCCTTCTTCTGCTTCTTCTGATTCACCCTCCAGACTTCACCTTCTCCTTCTCCTTCTTCTGCTTCTTCTGATTCACCCTCCAGACTTCACCATCTCCTTCTCCTTCTTCTACTTCTTCTGATTCACCCTCCAGACTACACCTTCTCCTTCTCCTTCTTCTACTTCTTCTGATTCACCCTCCAAACTTCACCTTCTCCTTCTCCTTCTTCTGTTTCTTCTGATTCACCGTCCAGACTTCACCTTCTCCTTCTCCTTCTTCTACTACTTCTGATTCACCCTCCAGAATTCACCTTCTCCTTCTCCTTCTTCTACTTCTTCTGATTCACCCTCCAGACTTCATCTTCTCCTTCTCCTTCTTCTGCTTCTTCTGATTCAACCTCCAGACTTCACCTTCTCCTTCTCCTTCTTCTGCTTCTTCTGATTCACCCTCCAGACTTCACCTTCTCCTTCTCCTTCTTCTACTTCTTCTGATTCACCCTCCAGACTTCACCTTCTCCTTCTCCTACTTCTACTTCTTCTGATTCACCCTCCAGTCTTCACCTTCTCCTTCTCCTTCTTCTGTTTCTTCTGCTTCACCCTCCAGACTTCACCTTCTCCTTCTCTTTCTTCTGCTTCTTCTGATTCACCCTCCAGACTTCACCTTCTCCTTCTCCTTCTTCTGATTCTTCTGATTCACCCTCCAGACTTCACCTTCTCCTTCTCCTTCTTCTGCTTCTTCTGATTCACCCTCCTGACTTCACCTTCTCCTTCTTCTTCTTCTACTTCTTCTGATTCACCCTCCTGACTTCACCTTCTCCTTCTCCTTCTTCTACTTCTTCTGCTTCACCCTCCAGACTTCACCTTCTCCTTCTCCTTCTTCTACTTCTTCTGATTCACCCTCCAGACTTCATCTTCTCCTTCTCCTTCTTCTGCTTCTTCTGATTCACCCTCCAGACTTCACCTTCTCCTTCTCCTTATTCTGCTTCTTCTGATTCACCCTCCAGACTTCACCTTCTCCTTCTCCTTATTCTGCTTCTTCTGATTCACCCTCCAGACTTCACCTTCTCCTTCTCCTTCCTCTGCTTCTTCTGATTCACCCTCCAGACTTCACCTTCTCCTTCTCCTTCCTCTGATTCTTCTGATTCACCCTCCAGACTTCACCTTCTCTTTCTCCTTCTTCTGCTTCTTCTGATTCACCCTCCTGACTTCACCTTCTCCTTCTCCTTCTTCTACTTCTTCTGATTCACCCTCCAGACTTCACCTTCTCCTTCTCCTTCTTCTACTTCTTCTGATTCACCCTCCAGACTTCACCTTCTCCTTCTCCTTCTTCTGCTTCTTCTGCTTCACCCTCCAGACTTCACCTTCTCCTTCTCCTTATTCTGCTTCTTCTGATTCACCCTCCAGACTTCACCTTCTCCTTCTCCTTCTTCTGCTTCTTCTGATTCACACTCCAGACTTCACCTTCTCCTTCTCCTTCTTCTGCTTCTTCTGATTCACCCTCCTGACTTCACCTTCTCCTTCTCCTTCTTCTACTTCTTCTGATTCACCCTCCTGACTTCACCTTCTCCTTCTCCTTCTTCTACTTCTTCTGCTTCACCCTCCAGACTTCACCTTCTCCTTCTCCTTATTCTACTTCTTCTGATTCACCCTCCAGACTTGACCTTCTCCTTCTCCTTCTTCTACTTCTTCTGATTCACCCTCCTGACTTCACCTTCTCCTTCTCCTTCTTCTACTTCTTCTGCTTCACCCTCCAGACTTCACCTTCTCCTTCTCCTTCTTCTACTTCTTCTGATTCACCCTTCAGACTTCACCTTCTCCTTCTCCTTTTTCTGCTTCTTCTGATTCACCCTCCAGACTTCACCTTCTCCTTCTCCTTATTCTGCTTCTTCTGATTCACCCTCCAGACTTCACCTTCTCCTTCTCCTTCTTCTGCTTCTTCTGATTCACCCTCCAGACTTCACCTTCTCCTTCTCCTTCGTCTACTTCTTCTGATTCACCCTCCAGACAACACCTTCTCCTTCTCCTTCTTCTACTTCTTCTGATTCACCCTCCAGACTTCACCTTCTCCTTCTCCTTCTTCTGCTTCTTCTGATTCATCCTCCTGACTTCACCTTCTCCTTCTCCTTCTTCTACTTCTTCTGATTCACCCTCCTGACTTCAACTTCTCCTTCTCCTTCTTCTACTTCTTCTGCTTCACCCTCCAGACTTCACCTTCTCCTTCTCCTTCTTCTACTTCTTCTGATTCACCCTCCAGACTTGACCTTCTCCTTCTCCTTCTTCTACTTATTCTGATTCACCCTCCAGACTTCACATTCTCCTTCTCCTTCTTCTGCTTCTTCTGCTTCACCGTCCTGACTTCACCTTCTCCTTCTCCTTCTTCTACTTCTTCTGCTTCATCCCGCTGACATCACCTGCTCCTTCTCCTTCTTCTGCTTCTTCTGATTCACCCTCCTAACTTCACCTTCTCCTTCTCCGTCTTCTGCTTCTTCTGATTCACCCTCCTGACTTCACCTTCTCCTTCTCCTTCTTCTGCTTCATCTGATTCACCCTCCAGACTTCACCTTCTCCTTCTCCTTCTTCTGCTTCTTCTGATTCACCCTCCAGACTTCACCTTCTCCTTCTCCTTCTTCTGATTCTTCTGATTCACCCTCCAGACTTCACCTTCTCCTTCTCCTTCTTCTGCTTCTTCTGATTCACCCTCCTGACTTCACCTTCTCCTTCTCCTTCTTCTACTTCTTCTGATTCACCCTCCTGACTTCACCTTCTCCTTCTCCTTCTTCTACTTCTTCTGCTTCACCCTCCAGACTTCACCTTCTCCTTCTCCTTCTTCTGCTTCTTCTGATACACCCTCCAGACTTCTCCTTCTCCTTCTCCTTCTTCTGCTTCTTCTGATTCACCCTCCAGACTTCACCTTCTCCTTCTCCTTCTTCTGCTTCTTCTGATTCACCCTCCAGACTTCACCTTCTCCTTCTCCTTCTTCTACTTCTTCTGATTCACCCTCCAGACTTCACCTTCTCCATTTCCTTCTTCTGCTTCTTCTGATTCACCCTCCAGACTTCACCTTCTCCTTCTCCTTCGTCTACTTCTTCTGATTCACCCTCCAGACTACACCTTCTCCTTCTCCTTCTTCTACTTCTTCTGATTCACCCTCCAGACTTCACCTTCTCCTTCTCCTTCTTCTGTTTCTTCTGATTCACCGTCCAGACTTCACCTTCTCCTTCTTCTACTACTTCTGATTCACCCTCCAGACTTCACCTTCTCCTTCTCCTTCTTCTACTTCTTCTGATTCATCCTCCAGAATTCATCTTCTCCTTCTCCTTCTTCTGCTTCTTCTGATTCACCCTCCAGACTTCACCTTCTCCTTCTCCTTCTTCTGTTTCTTCTGCTTCACCCTCCAGACTTCACCTTCTCCTTCTCTTTCTTCTGCTTCTTCTGATTCACCCTCCAGACTTCACCTTCTCCTTCTCATTCTTCTCATTCTTCTGATTCACCCTCCAGACTTCACCTTCTCCTTTTCCTTCTTCTGCTTCTTCTGATTCACCCTCCTGACTTCACCTTCTCCTTCTCCTTCTTCTACTTCTTCTGATTCACCCTCCTGACTTCACCTTCTCCTTCTCCTTCTTCTACTTCTTCTGCTTCACCCTCCAGACTTCAGCTTCTCCTTCTCCTTCTTCTACTTCTTCTGCTTCACCCTCCAGACTTCATCTTCTCCTTCTCCTTCTTCTGCTTCTTCTGATTCACCCTCCAGACTTCACCTTCTCCTTCTCCTTATTCTGCTTCTTCTGATTCACCCTCCAGACTTCACCTTCTCCTTCTCCTTATTCTGCTTCTTCTGATTCACCCTCCAGACTTCACCTTCTCCTTCTCCTTCCTCTGCTTCTTCTGATTCACCCTCCAGACTTCACCTTCTCCTTCTCCTTCTTCTGATTCTTCTGATTCACCCTCCAGACTTCACCTTCTCCTTCTCCTTCTTCTGCTTCTTCTGATTCACCCTCCTGACTTCACCTTCTCCTTCTCCTTCTTCTACTTCTTCTGATTCACCCTCCTGACTTCACCTTCTCGTTCTCCTTCTTCTACTTCTTCTGCTTCACCCTCCAGACTTCACCTTCTCCTTCTCCTTCTTCTACTTCTTCTGATTCACCCTCCAGACTTCACCTTCTCCTTCTCCTTCTTCTGCTTCTTCTGATTCACCCTCCAGACTTCACCTTCTCCTTCTCCTTCTTCTGCTTCTTCTGATTCACACTCCAGACTTCACCTTCTCCTTCTCCTTCTTCTACTTCTTCTGATTCACCCTCCAGACTTCACCTTCTCCTTCTCTTTCTTCTGCTTCTTCTGATTCACCCTCCAGACTTCACCTTCTCCTTCTCCTTCTTCTGATTCTTCTGATTCACCCTCCAGACTTCACCTTCTTCTTCTCCTTCTTCTGCTTCTTCTGATTCACCCTCCTGACTTCACCTTCTCCTTCTCCTTCTTCTACTTCTTCTGATTCACCCTCCTGACTTCACCTTCTCCTTCTCCTTCTTCTACTTCTTCTGCTTCACCCTCCAGACTTCACCTTCTCATTCTCCTTCTTCTACTTCTTCTGATTCACCCTCCAGACTTCACCTTCTCCTTCTCCTTCTTCTGCTTCTTCTGCTTCACCGTCCTGACTTCACCTTCTCCTTCTCCTTCTTCTACTTCTTCTGCTTCATCCCCCTGACATCACCTGCTCCTTCTCCTTCTTCTGCTTCTTCTGATTCACCCTCCTAACTTCACCTTCTCCTTCTCCTTCTTCTGCTTCTTCTGATTCACCCTCCTGACTTCACCTTCTCCTTCTCCTTCTTCTGCTTCTTCTGATTCACCCTCCAGACTTCACCTTCTCCTTCTCCTTCTTCTGCTTCTTCTGATTCACCCTCCAGACTTCACCTTCTCCTTCTCCTTCTTCTGCTTCTTCTGATTCACCCTCCAGACCTCACCTTCTCCTTCTCCTTCTTCTACTTCTTCTGATTCACCCTCCAGACTTCATCTTCTCCTTCTCCTTCTTCTGCTTCTTCTGATTCACCCTCCAGACTTCACCTTCTCCTTCTTCTGCTTCTTCTGATTCACCCTCCAGACTTCACCTTCTCCTTCTCCTTCTTCTACTTCTTCTGATTCACCCTCCAGACTTCACCTTCTCCTTCTCCTTCTTCTACTTCTTCTGCTTCACCCTCCAGTCTTCACCTTCTCCTTCTCCTTCTTCTGTTTCTTCTGCTTCACCCTCCAGACTTCACCTTCTCCTTCTCTTTCTTCTGCTTCTTCTGATTCACCCTCCAGACTTCACCTTCTCCTTCTCCTTCTTCTGATTCTTCTGATTCACCCTCCAGACTTCACCTTCTCCTTCTCCTTCTTCTGCTTCTTATGATTCACCCTCCTGACTTCACCTTCTCCTTCTCCTTCTTCTACTTCTTCTGCTTCACCCTCCAGACTTCACCTTCTCCTTCTCCTTCTTCTGCTTCTTCTGATTCACCCTCCAGACCTCAGCTTCTCCTTCTCCTTCTTCTACTTCTTCTGATTCACCCTCCAGACTTCATCTTCTCCTTCTCCTTCTTCTGCTTCTTCTGATTCACCCTCCAGACTTCACCTTCTCCTTCTCCTTCTTCTGCTTCTTCTGATTCACCCTCCAGACTTCACCTTCTCCTTCTCCTTCTTCTACTTCTTCTGATTCACCCTCCAGACTTCACCTTCTCCTTCTCCTTCTTCTACTTCTTCTGATTCACCCTCCAGTCTTCACCTTCTCCTTCTCCTTCTTCTGTTTCTTCTGCTTCACCCTCCAGACTTCACCTTCTCCTTCTCTTTCTTCTGCTTCTTCTGATTCACCCTCCAGACTTCACCTTCTCCTTCTCCTTCTTCTGATTCTTCTGATTCACCCTCCAGACTTCACCTTCTCCTTCTCCTTCTTCTGCTTCTTATGATTCACCCTCCTGACTTCACCTTCTCCTTCTCCTTCTTCTACTTCTTCTGATTCACCCTCCTGACTTCACCTTCTCCTTCTCCTTCTTCTACTTCTTCTGCTTCACCCTCCAGACTTCACCTTCTCCTTCTCCTTCTTCTACTTCTTCTGATTCACCCTTCAGACTTCACCTTCTCCTTCTCCTTTTTCTGCTTCTTCTGATTCACCCTCCAGACTTCACCTTCTCCTTCTCCTTATTCTGCTTCTTCTGATTCACCCTCCAGACTTCACCTTCTCCTTCTCCTTCTTCTGCTTCTTCTGATTCACCCTCCAGACTTCACCTTCTCCTTCTCCTTCTTCTGCTTCTTCTGATTCAACCTCCAGACTTCACCTTCTCCTTCTCCTTCTTCTACTTCTTCTGATTCACCCTCCAGACTTCACCTTCTCCTTCTCCTTCTTCTACTTCTTCTGATTCACCCTCCAGTCTTCACCTTCTCCTTCTCCTTCTTCTGTTTCTTCTGCTTCACCCTCCAGACTTCACCTTCTCCTTCTCTTTCTTCTGCTTCTTCTGATTCACCCTCCAGACTTCACCTTCTCCTTCTCCTTCTTCTGATTCTTCTGATTCACCCTCCAGACTTCACCTTCTCCTTCTCCTTCTTCTGCTTCTTATGATTCACCCTCCTGACTTCACCTTCTCCTTCTCCTTCTTCTACTTCTTCTGATTCACCCTCCTGACTTCACCTTCTCCTTCTCCTTCTTCTACTTCTTCTGCTTCACCCTCCAGACTTCACCTTCTCCTTCTCCTTCTTCTACTTCTTCTGATTCACCCTCCAGACTTCACCTTCTCCTTCTCCTTCTTCTGCTTCTTCTGCTTCACCCTCCAGACTTCACCTTCTCCTTCTCCTTATTCTGCTTCTTCTGATTCACCCTCCAGACTTCACCTTCTCCTTCTCCTTCTTCTACTTCTTCTGATTCACCCTCCAGACTTCACCTTCTCCTTCTCCTTCTTCTGCTTCTTCTGCTTCACCCTCCTGACTTCACCTTCTCCTTCTCCTTCTTCTACTTCTTCTGCTTCACCCTCCAGACTTCACCTTCTCCTTCTCCTTCCTCTGCTTCTTCTGATTCACCCTCCAGACTTCACCTTCTCCTTCTCCTTCCTCTGATTCTTCTGATTCACCCTCCAGACTTCACCTTCTCTTTCTCCTTCTTCTGCTTCTTCTGATTCACCCTCCTGACTTCACCTTCTCCTTCTCCTTCTTCTACTTCTTCTGATTCACCCTCCTGACTTCACCTTCTCCTTCTCCTTCTTCTACTTCTTCTGCTTCACCCTCCAGACTTCACCTTCTCCTTCTCCTTCTTCTACTTCTTCTGATTCACCCTCCAGACTTCACCTTCTCCTTCTCCTTCTTCTGCTTCTTCTGCTTCACCCTCCAGACTTCACCTTCTCCTTCTCCTTATTCTGCTTCTTCTGATTCACCCTCCAGACTTCACCTTCTCCTTCTCCTTCTTCTGCTTCTTCTGATTCACACTCCAGACTTCACCTTCTCCTTCTCCTTCTTCTACTTCTTCTGATTCACCCTCCAGACTTCACCTTCTCCTTCTCTTTCTTCTGCTTCTTCTGATTCACCCTCCAGACTTCACCTTCTCCTTCTCCTTCTTCTGATTCTTCTGATACACCCTCCAGACTTCACCTTCTCCTTCCCCTTCTTCTGCTTCTTCTGATTCACCCTCCTGACTACACCTTCTCCTTCTCCTTCTTCTACTTCTTCTGATTCACCCTCCTGACTTCACCTTCTCCTTCTCCTTCTTCTACTTCTTCTGCTTCACCCTCCAGACTTCACCTTCTCCTTCTCCTTATTCTACTTCTTCTGATTCACCCTCCAGACTTGACCTTCTCCTTCTCCTTCTTCTACTTCTTCTGATTCACCCTCCAGACTTCACCTTCTCCTTCTCCTTCTTCTGCTTCTTCTGCTTCACCGTCCTGACTTCACCTTCTCCTTCTCCTTCTTCTACTTCTTCTGCTTCATCCCCCTGTCATCACCTGCTCCTTCTCCTTCTTCTGCTTCTTCTGATTCACCCTCCTAACTTTACCTTCTCCTTCTCCTTCTTCTGCTTCTTCTGATTCACCCTCCTGACTTCACCTTCTCCTTCTCCTTCTTCTGCTTCTTCTGATTCACCCTGCGGACTTCACCTTCTCCTTCTCCTTCTTCTGCTTCTTCTGATCCACCCTCCAGACCTCACCTTCTCCTTCTCCTTCTTCTACTTCTTCTGATTCACCCTCCAGACTTCATCTTCTCCTTCTCCTTCTTCTGCTTCTTCTGATTCACCCTCCAGACTTCACCTTCTCCTTCTCCTTCTTCTGCTTCTTCTGATTCACCCTCCAGACTTCACCTTCTCCTTCTCCTTCTTCTATTTCTTCTGATTCACCCTCCAGACTTCACCTTCTCCTTCTCCTTCTTCTACTTCTTCTGATTCACCCTCCAGTCTTCACCTTCTCCTTCTCCTTCTTCTGCTTCTTCTGATTCACCCTCCAGACTTCACCTTCTCCTTCTCCTTCTTCTGCTTCTTCTGATTCACCCTCCGACTTCACCTTCTCCTTCTCCTTCTTCTACTTCTTCTGATTCACCCTCCAGACTTCACCTTCTCCTTCTCCTTCTTCTACTTCTTCTGATTCACCCTCCAGACTTCACCTTCTCTTTCTCCTTCTTCTGCTTCTTCTGATTCACCCTCCTGACTTCACCTTCTCCTTCTCCTTCTTCTACTTCTCTGATTCACCCTCCTGACTTCACCTTCTCCTTCTCCTTCTTCTACTTCTTCTGCTTCACCCTCCAGACTTCACCTTCTCCTTCTCCTTCTTCTACTTCTTCTGATTCACCCTCCAGACTTCACCTTCTCCTTCTCCTTCTTCTGCTTCTTCTGCTTCACCCTCCAGACTTCACCTTCTCCTTCTCCTTATTCTGCTTCTTCTGATTCACCCTCCAGACTTCACCTTCTCCTTCTCCTTCTTCTGCTTCTTCTGATTCACACTCCAGACTTCACCTTCTCCTTCTCCTTCTTCTACTTCTTCTGATTCACCCTCCAGACTTCACCTTCTCCTTCTCTTTCTTCTGCTTCTTCTGATTCACCCTCCAGACTTCACCTTCTCCTTCTCCTTCTTCTGATTCTTCTGATACACCCTCCAGACTTCACCTTCTCCTTCCCCTTCTTCTGCTTCTTCTGATTCACCCTCCTGACTACACCTTCTCCTTCTCCTTCTTCTACTTCTTCTGATTCACCCTCCTGACTTCACCTTCTCCTTCTCCTTCTTCTACTTCTTCTGCTTCACCCTCCAGACTTCACCTTCTCCTTCTCCTTATTCTACTTCTTCTGATTCACCCTCCAGACTTGACCTTCTCCTTCTCCTTCTTCTACTTCTTCTGATTCACCCTCCAGACTTCACCTTCTCCTTCTCCTTCTTCTGCTTCTTCTGCTTCACCGTCCTGACTTCACCTTCTCCTTCTCCTTCTTCTACTTCTTCTGCTTCATCCCCCTGTCATCACCTGCTCCTTCTCCTTCTTCTGCTTCTTCTGATTCACCCTCCTAACTTTACCTTCTCCTTCTCCTTCTTCTGCTTCTTCTGATTCACCCTCCTGACTTCACCTTCTCCTTCTCCTTCTTCTGCTTCTTCTGATTCACCCTGCGGACTTCACCTTCTCCTTCTCCTTCTTCTGCTTCTTCTGATCCACCCTCCAGACCTCACCTTCTCCTTCTCCTTCTTCTACTTCTTCTGATTCACCCTCCAGACTTCATCTTCTCCTTCTCCTTCTTCTGCTTCTTCTGATTCACCCTCCAGACTTCACCTTCTCCTTCTCCTTCTTCTGCTTCTTCTGATTCACCCTCCAGACTTCACCTTCTCCTTCTCCTTCTTCTATTTCTTCTGATTCACCCTCCAGACTTCACCTTCTCCTTCTCCTTCTTCTACTTCTTCTGATTCACCCTCCAGTCTTCACCTTCTCCTTCTCCTTCTTCTGCTTCTTCTGATTCACCCTCCAGACTTCACCTTCTCCTTCTCCTTCTTCTGCTTCTTCTGATTCACCCTCCAGACTTCACCTTCTCCTTCTCCTTCTTCTACTTCTTCTGATGCACCCTCCAGACTTCACCTTCTCCTTCTCCTTCTTCTACTTCTTCTGATTCACCCTCCAGTCTTCACCTTCTCCTTCTCCTTCTTCTGTTTCTTCTGCTTCACCCTCCAGACTTCACCTTCTCCTTCTCTTTCTTCTGCTTCTTCTGATTCACCCTCCAGACTTCACCTTCTCCTTCTCCTTCTTCTGATTCTTCTGATTCACCCTCCAGACTTCACCTTCTCCTTCTCCTTCTTCTGCTTCTTCTGATTCACCCTCCTGACTTCACCTTCTCCTTCTTCTTCTTCTACTTCTTCTGATTCACCCTCCTGACTTCAGCTTCTCCTTCTCCTTCTTCTACTTCTTCTGCTTCACCCTCCAGACTTCACCTTCTCCTTCTCCTTCTTCTACTTCTTCTGATTCACCCTCCAGACTTCATCTTCTCCTTCTCCTTCTTCTGCTTCTTCTGATTCACCCTCCAGACTTCACCTTCTCCTTCTCCTTATTCTGCTTCTTCTGATTCACCCTCCAGACTTCACCTTCTCCTTCTCCTTATTCTGCTTCTTCTGATTCACCCTCCAGACTTCACCTTCTCCTTCTCCTTCCTCTGCTTCTTCTGATTCACCCTCCAGACTTCACCTTCTCCTTCTCCTTCCTCTGATTCTTCTGATTCACCCTCCAGACTTCACCTTCTCTTTCTCCTTCTTCTGCTTCTTCTGATTCACCCTCCTGACTTCACCTTCTCCTTTTCCTTCTTCTACTTCTTCTGATTCACCCTCCTGACTTCACCTTCTCCTTCTCCTTCTTCTACTTCTTCTGCTTCACCCTCCAGACTTCACCTTCTCCTTTTCCTTCTTCTACTTCTTCTGATTCACCCTCCAGACTTCACCTTCTCCTTCTCCTTCTTCTGCTTCTTCTGCTTCACCCTCCAGACTTCACCTTCTCCTTCTCCTTATTCTGCTTCTTCTGATTCACCCTCCAGACTTCACCTTCTCCTTCTCCTTCTTCTGCTTCTTCTGATTCACACTCCAGACTTCACCTTCTCCTTCTCCTTCTTCTACTTCTTCTGATTCACCCTCCAGACTTCACCTTCTCCTTCTCTTTCTTCTGCTTCTTCTGATTCCCCCTCCAGACTTCACCTTCTCCTTCTCCTTCTTCTGATTCTTCTGATTCACCCTCCAGACTTCACCTTCTTCTTCTCCTTCTTCTGCTTCTTCTGATTCACCCTCCTGACTTCACCTTCTCCTTCTCCTTCTTCTACTTCTTCTGATTCACCCTCCTGACTTCACCTTCTCCTTCTCCTTCTTCTACTTCTTCTGCTTCACCCTCCAGACTTCACCTTCTCATTCTCCTTCTTCTACTTCTTCTGATTCACCCTCCAGACTTCACCTTCTCCTTCTCCTTCTTCTGCTTCTTCTGCTTCACCGTCCTGACTTCACCTTCTCCTTCTCCTTCTTCTACTTCTTCTGCTTCAACCCCCTGACATCACCTGCTCCTTCTCCTTCTTCTGCTTCTTCTGATTCACCCTCTTAACTTCACCTTCTCCTTCTCCTTCTTCTGCTTCTTCTGATTCACCCTCCAAACTTCACCTTCTCCTTCTCCTTCTTCTGCTTCTTCTGATTCACCCTCCAGACTTCACCCTCTCCTTCTCCTTCTTCTGCTTCTTCTGATTCACCCTCCAGACTTCACCTTCTCCTTCTCCTTCTTCTGCTTCTTCTGATTCACCCTCCAGACCTCACCTTCTCCTTCTCCTTCTTCTACTTCTTCTGATTCACCCTCCAGACTTCATCTTCTCCTTCTCCTTCTTCTGCTTCTTCTGATTCACCCTCCAGACTTCACCTTCTCCTTCTTCTGCTTCTTCTGATTCACCCTCCAGACTTCACCTTCTCCTTCTCCTTCTTCTACTTCTTCTGATTCACCCTCCAGACTTCACCTTCTCCTTCTCCTTCTTCTACTTCTTCTGCTTCACCCTCCAGTCTTCACCATCTCCTTCTCCTTCTTCTGTTTCTTCTGCTTCACCCTCCAGACTTCACCTTCTCCTTCTCTTTCTTCTGCTTCTTCTGATTCACCCTCCAGACTTCACCTTCTCCTTCTCCTTCTTCTGATTCTTCTGATTCACCCTCCAGACTTCACCTTCTCCTTCTCCTTCTTCTGCTTCTTATGATTCACCCTCCTGACTTCACCTTCTCCTTCTCCTTCTTCTACTTCTTCTGCTTCACCCTCCAGACTTCACCTTCTCCTTCTCCTTCTTCTGCTTCTTCTGATTCACCCTCCAGACCTCAGCTTCTCCTTCTCCTTCTTCTACTTCTTCTGATTCACCCTCCAGACTTCATCTTCTCCTTCTCCTTCTTCTGCTTCTTCTGATTCACCCTCCAGACTTCACCTTCTCCTTCTCCTTCTTCTGCTTCTTCTGATTCACCCTCCAGACTTCACCTTCTCCTTCTCCTTCTTCTACTTCTTCTGATTCACCCTCCAGACTTCACCTTCTCCTTCTCCTTCTTCTACTTCTTCTGATTCACCCTCCAGTCTTCACCTTCTCCTTCTCCTTCTTCTGTTTCTTCTGCTTCACCCTCCAGACTTCACCTTCTCCTTCTCTTTCTTCTGCTTCTTCTGATTCACCCTCCAGACTTCACCTTCTCCTTCTCCTTCTTCTGATTCTTCTGATTCACCCTCCAGACTTCACCTTCTCCTTCTCCTTCTTCTGCTTCTTATGATTCACCCTCCTGACTTCACCTTCTCCTTCTCCTTCTTCTACTTCTTCTGATTCACCCTCCTGACTTCACCTTCTCCTTCTCCTTCTTCTACTTCTTCTGCTTCACCCTCCAGACTTCACCTTCTCCTTCTCCTTCTTCTACTTCTTCTGATTCACCCTTCAGACTTCACCTTCTCCTTCTCCTTTTTCTGCTTCTTCTGATTCACCCTCCAGACTTCACCTTCTCCTTCTCCTTATTCTGCTTCTTCTGATTCACCCTCCAGACTTCACCTTCTCCTTCTCCTTCTTCTGCTTCTTCTGATTCACCCTCCAGACTTCACCTTCTCCTTCTCCTTCTTCTGCTTCTTCTGATTCACCCTCCAGACTTCACCTTCTCCTTCTCCTTCTTCTACTTCTTCTGATTCACCCTCCAGACTTCACCTTCTCCTTCTCCTTCTTCTACTTCTTCTGATTCACCCTCCAGTCTTCACCTTCTCCTTCTCCTTCTTCTGTTTCTTCTGCTTCACCCTCCAGACTTCACCTTCTCCTTCTCTTTCTTCTGCTTCTTCTGATTCACCCTCCAGACTTCACCTTCTCCTTCTCCTTCTTCTGATTCTTCTGATTCACCCTCCAGACTTCACCTTCTCCTTCTCCTTCTTCTGCTTCTTATGATTCACCCTCCTGACTTCACCTTCTCCTTCTCCTTCTTCTACTTCTTCTGATTCACCCTCCTGACTTCACCTTCTCCTTCTCCTTCTTCTACTTCTTCTGCTTCACCCTCCAGACTTCACCTTCTCCTTCTCCTTCTTCTACTTCTTCTGATTCACCCTCCAGACTTCACCTTCTCCTTCTCCTTCTTCTGCTTCTTCTGCTTCACCCTCCAGACTTCACCTTCTCCTTCTCCTTATTCTGCTTCTTCTGATTCACCATCCAGACTTCACCTTCTCCTTCTCCTTCTTCTACTTCTTCTGATTCACCCTCCAGACTTCACCTTCTCCTTCTCCTTCTTCTGCTTCTTCTGCTTCACCCTCCTGACTTCACCTTCTCCTTCTCCTTCTTCTACTTCTTCTGCTTCACCCTCCAGACTTCACCTTCTCCTTCTCCTTCCTCTGCTTCTTCTGATTCACCCTCCAGACTTCACCTTCTCCTTCTCCTTCCTCTGATTCTTCTGATTCACCCTCCAGACTTCACCTTCTCTTTCTCCTTCTTCTGCTTCTTCTGATTCACCCTCCTGACTTCACCTTCTCCTTCTCCTTCTTCTACTTCTTCTGATTCACCCTCCTGACTTCACCTTCTCCCTCTCCTTCTTCTACTTCTTCTGCTTCACCCTCCAGACTTCACCTTCTCCTTCTCCTTCTTCTACTTCTTCTGATTCACCCTCCAGACTTCACCTTCTCCTTCTCCTTCTTCTGCTTCTTCTGCTTCACCCTCCAGACTTCACCTTCTCCTTCTCCTTATTCTGCTTCTTCTGATTCACCCTCCAGACTCCACCTTCTCCTTCTCCTTCTTCTGCTTCTTCTGATTCACACTCCAGACTTCACCTTCTCCTTCTCCTTTTTCTACTTCTTCTGATTCACCCTCCAGACTTCACCTTCTCCTTCTCTTTCTTCTGCTTCTTCTGATTCACCCTCCAGACTTCACCTTCTCCTTCTCCTTCTTCTGATTCTTCTGATACACCCTCCAGACTTCACCTTCTCCTTCTCCTTCTTCTGCTTCTTCTGATTCACCCTCCTGACTTCACCTTCTCCTTCTCCTTCTTCTACTTCTTCTGATTCACCCTCCTGACTTCACCTTCTCCTTCTCCTTCTTCTACTTCTTCTGCTTCACCCTCCAGACTTCACCTTCTCCTTCTCCTTATTCTACTTCTTCTGATTCACCCTCCAGACTTGACCTTCTCCTTCTCCTTCTTCTACTTCTTCTGATTCACCCTCCAGACTTCACCTTCTCCTTCTCCTTCTTCTGCTTCTTCTGCTTCACCGTCCTGACTTCACCTTCTCCTTCTCCTTCTTCTACTTCTTCTGCTTCATCCCCCTGACATCACCTGCTCCTTCTCCTTCTTCTGCTTCTTCTGATTCACCCTCCTAACTTTACCTTCTCCTTCTCCTTCTTCTGCTTCTTCTGATTCACCCTCCTGACTTCACCTTCTCCTTCTCCTTCTTCTGCTTCTTCTGATTCACCCTGCAGACTTCACCTTCTCCTTCTCCTTCTTCTGCTTCTTCTGATTCACCCTCCAGACTTCACCTTCTCCTTCTCCTTCTTCTGCTTCTTCTGATTCACCCTCCAGACCTCACCTTCTCCTTCTCCTTCTTCTACTTCTTCTGATTCACCCTCCAGACTTCATCTTCTCCTTCTCCTTCTTCTGCTTCTTCTGATTCACCCTCCAGACTTCACCTTCTCCTTCTCCTTCTTCTGCTTCTTCTGATTCACCCTCCAGACTTCACCTTCTCCTTCTCCTTCTTCTATTTCTTCTGATTCACCCTCCAGACTTCACCTTCTCCTTCTCCTTCTTCTACTTCTTCTGATTCACCCTCCAGTCTTCACCTTCTCCTTCTCCTTCTTCTGTTTCTTCTGCTTCACCCTCCAGACTTCACCTTCTCCTTCTCTTTCTTCTGCTTCTTCTGATTCACCCTCCAGACTTCACCTTCTCCTTCTCCTTCTTCTGTTTCTTCTGATTCACCGTCCAGACTTCACCTTCTCCTTCTCCTTCTTCTACTACTTCTGATTCACCCTCCAGAATTCACCTTCTCCTTCTCCTTCTTCTACTTCTTCTGATTCACCCTCCAGACTTCATCTTCTCCTTCTCCTTCTTCTGATTCACCCTCCAGACTTCACCTTCTCCTTCTCCTTCTTCTGCTTCTTCTGATTCACCCTCCAGACTTCACCTTCTCCTTCTCCTTCTTCTACTTCTTCTGATTCACCCTCCAGACTTCACCTTCTCCTTCTCCTTCTTCTACTTCTTCTGATTCACCCTCCAGTCTTCACCTTCTCCTTCTCCTTCTTCTGTTTCTTCTGCTTCACCCTCCAGACTTCACCTTCTCCTTCTCTTTCTTCTGCTTCTTCTGATTCACCCTCCAGACTTCACCTTCTCCTTCTCCTTCTTCTGATTCTTCTGATTCACCCTCCAGACTTCACCTTCTCCTTCTCCTTCTTCTGCTTCTTCTGATTCACCCTCCTGACTTCACCTTCTCCTTCTTCTTCTTCTACTTCTGCTGATTCACCCTCCTGACTTCACCTTCTCCTTCTCCTTCTTCTACTTCTTCTGCTTCACCCTCCAGACTTCACCTTCTCCTTCTCCTTCTTCTACTTCTTCTGATTCACCCTCCAGACTTCATCTTCTCCTTCTCCTTCTTCTGCTTCTTCTGATTCACCCTCCAGACTTCACCTTCTCCTTCTCCTTATTCTGCTTCTTCTGATTCACCCTCCAGACTTCACCTTCTCCTTCTCCTTATTCTGCTTCTTGTGATTCACCCTCCAGACTTCACCTTCTCCTTCTCCTTCCTCTGCTTCTTCTGATTCACCCTCCAGACTTCACCTTCTCCTTCTCCTTCCTCTGATTCTTCTGATTCACCCTCCAGACTTCACCTTCTCTTTCTCCTTCTTCTGCTTCTTCTGATTCACCCTCCTGACTTCACCTTCTCCTTCTCCTTCTTCTACTTCTTCTGATTCACCCTCCTGACTTCACCTTCTCCTTCTCCTTCTTCTACTTCTTCTGCTTCACCCTCCAGACTTCACCTTCTCCTTCTCCTTCTTCTACTTCTTCTGATTCACCCTCCAGACTTCACCTTCTCCTTCTCCTTCTTCTGCTTCTTCTGCTTCACCCTCCAGACTTCACCTTCTCCTTCTCCTTATTCTGCTTCTTCTGATTCACCCTCCAGACTTCACCTTCTCCTTCTCCTTCTTCTGCTTCTTCTGATTCACACTCCAGACTTCACCTTCTCCTTCTCCTCCTTCTACTTCTTCTGATTCACCCTCCAGACTTCACCTTCTCCTTCTCTTTCTTCTGCTTCTTCTGATTCACCCTCCAGACTTCACCTTCTCCTTCTCCTTCTTCTGATTCTTCTGATACACCCTCCAGACTTCACCTTCTCCTTCTCCTTCTTCTGCTTCTTCTGATTCACCCTCCTGACTTCACCTTCTCCTTCTCCTTCTTCTACTTCTTCTGATTCACCCTCCTGACTTCACCTTCTCCTTCTCCTTCTTCTACTTCTTCTGCTTCACCCTCCAGACTTCACCTTCTCCTTCTCCTTATTCTACTTCTTCTGATTCACCCTCCAGACTTGACCTTCTCCTTCTCCTTCTTCTACTTCTTCTGATTCACCCTCCAGACTTCACCTTCTCCTTCTCCTTCTTCTGCTTCTTCTGCTTCACCGTCCTGACTTCACCTTCTCCTTCTCCTTCTTCTACTTCTTCTGCTTCATCCCCCTGACCTCACCTGCTCCTTCTCCTTCTTCTGCTTCTTCTGATTCACCCTCCTAACTTTACCTTCTCCTTCTCCTTCTTCTGCTTCTTCTGATTCACCCTCCTGACTTCACCTTCTCCTTCTCCTTCTTCTGCTTCTTCTGATTCACCCTGCAGACTTCACCTTCTCCTTCTCCTTCTTCTGCTTCTTCTGATTCACCCTCCAGACTTCACCTTCTCCTTCTCCTTCTTCTGCTTCTTCTGATTCACCCTCCAGACCTCACCTTCTCCTTCTCCTTCTTCTACTTCTTCTGATTCACCCTCCAGACTTCATCTTCTCCTTCTCCTTCTTCTGCTTCTTCTGATTCACCCTCCAGACTTCACCTTCTCCTTCTCCTTCTTCTGCTTCTTCTGATTCACCCTCCAGACTTCACCTTCTCCTTCTCCTTCTTCTATTTCTTCTGATTCACCCTCCAGACTTCACCTTCTCCTTCTCCTTCTTCTACTTCTTCTGATTCACCCTCCAGTCTTCACCTTCTCCTTCTCCTTCTTCTGTTTCTTCTGCTTCACCCTCCAGACTTCACCTTCTCCTTCTCTTTCTTCTGCTTCTTCTGATTCACCCTCCAGACTTCACCTTCTCCTTCTCCTTCTTCTGCTTCTTCTGATTCACCGTCCAGACTTCACCTTCTCCTTCTCCTTCTTCTACTACTTCTGATTCACCCTCCAGAATTCACCTTCTCCTTCTCCTTCTTCTACTTCTTCTGATTCACCCTCCAGACTTCATCTTCTCCTTCTCCTTCTTCTGCTTCTTCTGATTCACCCTCCAGACTTCACCTTCTCCTTCTCCTTCTTCTGCTTCTTCTGATTCACCCTCCAGACTTCACCTTCTCCTTCTCCTTCTTCTACTTCTTCTGATTCACCCTCCAGACTTCACCTTCTCCTTCTCCTTCTTCTACTTCTTCTGATTCACCCTCCAGTCTTCACCTTCTCCTTCTCCTTCTTCTGTTTCTTCTGCTTCACCCTCCAGACTTCACCTTCTCCTTCTCTTTCTTCTGCTTCTTCTGATTCACCCTCCAGACTTCACCTTCTCCTTCTCCTTCTTCTGATTCTTCTGATTCACCCTCCAGACTTCACCTTCTCCTTCTCCTTCTTCTGCTTCTTCTGATTCACCCTCCTGACTTCACCTTCTCCTTCTTCTTCTTCTACTTCTTCTGATTCACCCTCCTGACTTCACCTTCTCCTTCTCCTTCTTCTACTTCTTCTGCTTCACCCTCCAGACTTCACCTTCTCCTTCTCCTTCTTCTACTTCTTCTGATTCACCCTCCAGACTTCATCTTCTCCTTCTCCTTCTTCTGCTTCTTCTGATTCACCCTCCAGACTTCACCTTCTCCTTCTCCTTATTCTGCTTCTTCTGATTCACCCTCCAGACTTCACCTTCTCCTTCTCCTTATTCTGCTTCTTCTGTTTCACCCTCCAGACTTCACCTTCTCCTTCTCCTTCCTCTGCTTCTTCTGATTCACCCTCCAGACTTCACCTTCTCCTTCTCCTTCCTCTGATTCTTCTGATTCACCCTCCAGACTTCACCTTCTATTTCTCCTTCTTCTGCTTCTTCTGATTCTCCCTCCTGACTTCACCTTCTCCTTCTCCTTCTTCTACTTCTTCTGATTCACCCTCCTGACTTCACCTTCTCCTTCTCCTTCTTCTACTTCTTCTGCTTCACCCTCCAGACTTCACCTTCTCCTTCTCCTTCTTCTACTTCTTCTGATTCACCCTCCAGACTTCACCTTCTCCTTCTCCTTCTTCTGCTTCTTCTGCTTCACCCTCCAGACTTCACCTTCTCCTTCTCCTTATTCTGCTTCTTCTGATTCACCCTCCAGACTTCACCTTCTCCTTCTCCTTCTTCTGCTTCTTCTGATTCACACTCCAGACTTCACCTTCTCCTTCTCCTTCTTCTACTTCTTCTGATTCACCCTCCAGACTTCACCTTCTCCTTCTCTTTCTTCTGCTTCTTCTGATTCACCCTCCAGACTTCACCTTCTCATTCTCCTTCTTCTGATTCTTCTGATACACCCTCCAGACTTCACCTTCTCCTTCTCCTTCTTCTGCTTCTTCTGATTCACCCTCCTGACTTCACCTTCTCCTTCTCCTTCTTCTACTTCTTCTGATTCACCCTCCTGACTTCACCTTCTCCTTCTCCTTCTTCTACTTCTTCTGCTTCACCCTCCATACTTCACCTTCTCCTTCTCCTTATTCTACTTCTTCTGATTCACCCTCCAGACTTGACCTTCTCCTTCTCCTTCTTCTACTTCTCCTGATTCACCCTCCAAACTACACCTTCTACTTCTCCTTCTTCTACTTCTTCTGATTCACCCTCCAGATTTCACCTTCTCCTTCTCCTTCTTCTGCTTCTTCTGATTCACCCTCCAGACTTCACCTTCTCCTTCTCCTTCTTCTACTTCTTCTGATTCACCCTCCAGACTTCACCTTCTCCTTCTCCTTCTTCTACTTCTTCTGATTCACCCTCCAGACTTCACCTTCTCCTTCTCCTTCTTCTACTTCTTCTGATTCACCCTCCTGACTTCACCTTCTCCTTCTCCTTCTTCTGCTTCTTCTGCTTCACCCTCCAGACTTCACCTTCTCCTTCTCCTTCTTCTGCTTCTTCTGCTTCACCCTCCAGACTTCACCTTCTCCGTCTCCTTCTTCTGCTTCTTCTGCTTCACCCTCCTGACTTCACCTTCTCCTTCTCCTTCTTCTACTTCTTCTGATTCACCCTCCAGACTTCACCTTCTCCTTCTCCTTCTTCTGCTTCTTCTGCTTCACCCTCCAGACTTCACCTTCACCTTCTCCTTCTTCTGCTTCTTCTGCTTCGCCCTCCAGACTTCACCTTATCCTTCTCCTTCTTCCGTTTCTTCTGCTTCACCCTCCAGACTTCACCTTCTCCTTCTCCTTCTTCTGCTTCTTCTGCTTCACCCTCCTGACTTCACCATCTCCTTCTCCTTCTTCTACTTCTTCTGCTTCACCCCCCTGACTTCACCTTCTCCTTCTCCTTCTTCTGCTTCTTCTGATTCACCCTCCTAACTTCACCTTCTCCTTCTCCTTCTTCTGCTTCTTCTGATTCACCCTCCTGACTTCACCTTCTCCTTCTCCTTCTTCTGCTTCTTCTGATTCACCCTCCAGACTTCACCTTCTCCTTCTCCTTCTTCTGCTTCTTCTGATTCACCCTCCAGACTTCATCTTCTCCTTCTCCTTCTTCTGCATCTTCTGATTCACCCTCCAGACCTCACCTTCTCCTTCTCCTTCTTCTACTTCTTCTGATTCACCCTCCTGACTTCACCTTCTCCTTCTCCTTCATCTACTTCTTCTGCTTCACCCTCCAGACTTCACCTTCTCCTTCTCCTTCTTCTACTTCTTCTGATTCACCCTCCAGACTTCACCTTCTCCTTCTCCTTCTTCTACTTCTTCTGATTCACCCTCCAGACTTCACCTTCTCCTTCTCCTTCTTCTGCTTCTTCTGATTCACCCTCCAGACTTCACCTTCTCCTTCTCCTTATTCTGCTTCTTCTGATTCACCCTCCAGACTTCACCTTCTCCTTCTCCTTCTTCTGCTTCTTCTGATTCACCCTCCAGACTTCACCTTCTCCTTCTCCTTCTTCTGCTTCTTCTGATTCACCCTCCAGACTTCACCTTCTCCTTCTCCTTCTTCTACTTCTTCTGATTCACCCTCCAGACTTCACCTTCTCCTTCTCCTTCTTCTGCTTCTTCTGATTCACCCTCCAGACTTCACCTTCTCCTTCTCCTTCGTCTACTTCTTCTGATTCACCCTCCAAACTACACCTTCTCCTTCTCCTTCTTCTACTTCTTCTGATTCACCCTCCAGACTTCACCTTCTCCTTCTCCTTCTTCTCTTTCTTCTGATTCACCCTCCAGACTTCATCTTCTCCTTCTCCTTCTTCTACTTCTTCTGATTCACCCTCCAGACTTCACCTTCTCCTTCTCCTTCTTCTACTTCTTCTGATTCACCCTCCAGACTTCATCTTCTCCTTCTCCTTCTTCTGCTTCTTCTGATTCACCCTCCAGATTTCACCTTCTCCTTCTTCTGCTTCTTCTGATCCACCCTCCAGACTTCAACTTCTCCTTCTCCTTCTTCTACTTCTTCTGATTCACCCTCCAGACTTCACTTTCTCCTTCTCCTTCTTCTACTTCTTCTGATTCACCCTCCAGTCTTCACCTTCTCCTTCTCCTTCTTCTGTTTCTTCTGCTTCACCCTCCAGACTTCACCTTCTCCTTCTCCTTCTTCTGCTTCTTCTGCTTCACACTCCAGACTTCACCTTCTCCTTCTCCTTCTTCTGCGCCCTCCAGGCTTCACCTTCTCCTTCTCCTTCTTCTGCTTCTTCTGCTTCACCGTCCTGACTTCACCTTCTCCTTCTCCTTCTTCTACTTCTTCTGCTACACCCCCCTGACTTCACCTGCTCCTTCTCCTTCTTCTGCTTCTTCTGATTCACCCTCCTAAATTCACCTTCTCCTTCTCCTTCTTCTGCTTCTTCTGATTCACCCTCCTGACTTCTCCTTCTCCTTCTCCTTCTTCTGCTTCTTCTGATTCACCCTCCAGACTTCACCTTCTCCTTCTCCTTCTTCTGCTTCTTCTGATTCACCCTCCAGACTTCACCTTCTCCTTCTCCTTCTTCTGCTTCTTCTGCTTCACCCTCCAGACTTCACCTTCTCCTTCTCCTTCTTCTGCTTCTTCTGCTTCACCCTCCTGACTTCACCTTCTCCTTCTCCTTCTTCTACTTCTTCTGATTCACCCTCCAGACTTCACCTACTCCTTCTCCTTCTTCTGCTTCTTCTGCTTCACCCTCCAGACTTCACCTTCTCCTTCTCCTTCTTCTGCTTCTTCTGCTTCGCCCTCCAGACTTCACCTTCTCCTTCTCCTTCTTCTGCTTCTTCTGCTTCACTCTCCTGACTTCACCTTCTCCTTCTCCTTCTTCTACTTCTTCTGATTCACCCTCCTGACTTCACCCTCTCCTTCTCCTTCTTCTGCTTCTTCTGCTTCACCCTCCAGACTTCACCTTCTCCTTCTCCTTCTTCTGCTTCTTCTGCTTCACCCACCAGACTTCACCTTCTCCTTCTCCTTCTTCTGCTTCTTCTGCTTCACCCTCCTGACTTCACCTTATCCTTCTCCTTCTTCTACTTCTTCTGATTCACCCTCCAGACTTCACCTACTCCTTCTCCTTCTTCTGCTTCTTCTGCTTCACCCTCCAGACTTCACCTTCTCCTTCTCCTTCTTCTGCTTCTTCTGCTTCACCCTCCTGACTTCACCTTATCCTTCTCCTTCTTCTACTTCTTCTGATTCACCCTCCAGACTTCACCTACTCCTTCTCCTTCTTCTGCTTCTTCTGCTTCACCCTCCAGACTTCACCTTCTCCTTCTCCTTCTTCTGCTTCTTCTGCTTCGCCCTCCAGACTTCACCTTCTCCTTCTCCTTCTTCTGCTTCTTCTGCTTCACTCTCCTGACTTCACCTTCTCCTTCTCCTTCTTCTACTTCTTCTGATTCACCCTCCAGACTTCACCCACTCCTTCTCCTTCTTCTGCTTCTTCTGCTTCACCCTCCAGACTTCACCTTCTCCTTCTCCTTCTTCTGCTTCTTCTGCTTCACCGTCCTGACTTCACCTTCTCCTTCTCCTTCTTCTACTTCTTCTGCTTCACCCCCCTGACTTCACCTGCTCCTTCTCCTTCTTCTGCTTCTTCTGATTCACCCTCCTAACTTCACCTTCTCCTTCTCCTTCTTCTGCTTCTTCTGATTCACCCTCCAGACTTCACCTTCTCCTTCTCCTTCTTCTACTTCGTCTGATTCACCCTCCAGACTTCACCTTCTCCTTCTCCTTCTTCTACTTCTTCTGATTCACCCTCCAGTCTTCAGCTACTCCTTCTCCTTCTTCTGTTTCTTCTGCTTCACCCTCCAGACTTCACCTGCTCCTTCTCTTTCTTCTGCTTCTTCTGATTCACCCTCCAGACTTCATCTTCTCCTTCTCCTTCTTCTGATTCTTCTGATTCACCCTCCAGACTTCACCTTCTCCTTCTCCTTCTTCTGCTTCTTCTGATTCACCCTCCTGACTTCACCTTCTCCTTCTCCTTCTTCTACTTCTTCTGCTTCACCCTCCAGACTTCACCTTCTCCTTCTCCTTCTTCTACTTCTTCTGATTCACCCTCCAGACTTCACCTTCTCCTTCTCCTTCTTCTGCTTCTTCTGATTCACCCTCCAGACTTCACCTTCTCCTTCTCCTTATTCTGCTTCTTCTGATTCACCCTCCAGACTTCACCTTCTCCTTCTCCTTCTTCTGCTTCTTCTGATTCAACATCCAGACTTCACCTTTTCCTTCTCCTTCTTCTGCTTCTTCTGATTCACCCTCCAGACTTCACCTTCTCCTTCTCCTTCTTCTGCTTCTTCTGATTCACCCTCCAGACTTCACCTTCTCCTTCTCCTTCTTCTACTTCTTCTGATTCACCCTCCAGACTTCACCTTCTCCTTCTCTTTCTTCTGCTTCTTCTGATTCACCCTCCAGACTTCACCTTCTCCTTCTCCTTCTTCTGCTTCTTCTGCTTCACCCTCCAGACTTCACCTTCTCCTTCTCCTACTTCTGCTTCTTCTGCTTCACCCTCCTGACTTCACCTTCTCCTTCTCCTTCTTCTACTTCTTCTGATTCACCCTCCTGACTTCACCTTCTCCTTCTCCTTCTTCTACTTCTTCTGCTTCACCCTCCAGACTTCACCTTCTCCTTCTCCTTCTTCTACTTCTACTGATTCACCCTCCAGACTTCACCTTCTCCTTCTCCTTCTTCTACTTCTTCTGATTCACCCTCCAGACTTCACCTTCTCCTTCTCCTTCTTCTACTTCTTCTGATTCATCCTCCAGACTTCACCTTCTCCTTCTCCTTCTTCTGCTTCTTCTGATTCACCCTCCACACTTCAGCTTCTCCTTCTCCTTATTCTGCTTCTTCTGATTCACCCTCCAGACTTCACCTTCTCCTTCTCCTTCTTCTGCTTCTTCTGATTCACCCTCCAGACTTCACCTTCTCCTTCTCCTTCTTCTGCTTCTTCTGATTCACCCTCCAGACTTCACCTTCTCCTTCTCCTTCTTCTACTTCTTCTGATTCACCCTCCAGACTTCATCTTCTCCTTCTCCTTCTTCTGCTTCTTCTGATTCACCCTCCAGACTTCACCTTCTCCTTCTCCTTCGTCTACTTCTTCTGATTCACCCTCCAGACTACACCTTCTCCTTCTCCTTCTTCTACTTCTTCTGATTCACCCTCCAGACTTCACCTTCTCCTTCTCCTTCTTCTGTTTCTTCTGATTCACCCTCCAGACTTCACCTTCTCCTTCTCCTTCTTCTACTTCTTCTGATTCACTCTCCAGACTTCACCTTCTCCTTCTCCTTCTTCTACTTCTTCTGATTCACCCTCCAGACTTCATCTTCTCCTTCTCCTTCTTCTGCATCTTCTGATTCACCCTCCAGACTTCAGCTTCTCCTTCTCCTTCTTCTGCTTCTTCTGATTCACCCTCCAGACTTCACCTTCCCCTTCTCCTTCTTCTGCTTCTTCTGATTCACCCTCCAGACTTCAACTTCTCCTTCTCCTTCTTCTACTTCTTCTGATTCACCCTCCAGTCTTCACATTCTCCTTCTCCTTCTTCTGTTTCTTCTGCTTCAGCCTCCAGACTTCACCTTCTCCTTCTCTTTCTTCTGATTCTTCTGATTCACCCTCCAGACTTCACCTTCTCCTTCTACTTCTTCTGATTCTTCTGATTCACCCTCCAGACTTCACCTTCTCCTTCTCCTTCTACTGCTTCTTCTGATTCACCCTCCTGGCTTCACCTTCTCCTTCTCCTTCTTCTACTTCTTCTGATTCACCCTCCTGACTTCACCTTCTCCTTCTCCTTCTTCTCCTTCTTCTGCTTCACCCTCCAGACTTCACCTTCTCCTTCTCCTTCTTCTACCTCTTCTGATTCACCCTCCAGACTTCACCTTCTCCTTCTCCTTCTTCTGCTTCTTCTGATTCACCCTCCAGACTTCACCTTCTCCTTCTCCTTATTCTGCTTCTTCTGATTCACCCTCCAGACTTCACCTTCTCCTTCTCGTTATTCTGCTTCTTCTGATTCAACCTCCAGACTTCACCTTCTCCTTCTCCTTCTTCTGCTTCTTCTGATTCACCCTCCAGACTTCACCTTCTCCTTCTCCTTCTTCTGTTTCTTCTGATTCGCCCTCCAGACTTCACCTTCTCCTTCTCCTTCTTCTGCTTCTTCTGATTCACCCTCCTGACTTCACCTTCTCCTTCTCCTTCTTCTACTTCTTCTAATTCACCCTCCTGACTTCACCTTCTCCTTCTCCTTCTTCTCCTTCTTCTGATTCACCCTCCAGACTTCACCTTCTCCTTCTCCTTCTTCTGCTTCTTCTGATTCACCCTCCAGACTTCACCTTCTCATTCTCCTTCTTCTGCTTCTTCTGCCGCGCCCTCCAGACTTCACCTTCTCCTTCTCCTTCTTCTGCTTCTTCTGCTTCACACTCCAGACTTCACCTTCTCCTTCTCCTTCTTCTGCTTCTTCTGCTGCGCCCTCCAGGCTTCACCTTCTCCTTCTCCTTCTTCTGCTTCTTCTGCTTCACCGTCCTGACTTCACCTTCTCCTTCTCCTTCTTCTACTTCTTCTGCTACACCCCCCTGACTTCACCTGCTCCTTCTCCTTCTTCTGCTTCTTCTGATTCACCCTCCTAAATTCACCTTCTCCTTCTCCTTCTTCTGCTTCTTCTGATTCACCCTCCTGACTTCACCTTCTCCTTCTCCTTCTTCTGCTTCTTCTGATTCACCCTCCAGACTTCACCTTCTCCTTCTCCTTCTTGTGCTTCTTCTGATTCACCCTCCAGACTTCACCTTCTCCTTCTCCTTCTTCTGCTTCTTCTGCTTCACCCTCCGGACTTCACCTTCTCCTTCTCCTTCTTTTGCTTCTTCTGCTTCACCCTCCTGACTTCACCTTCTCCTTCTCCTTCTTCTACTTCTTCTGATTCACCCTCCAGACTTCACCTACTCCTTCTCCTTCTTCTGCTTCTTCTGCTTCACCCTCCAGACTTCACCTTCTCCTTCTCCTTCTTCTGCTTCTTCTGCTTCGCCCTCCAGACTTCACCTTCTCCTTCTCCTTCTTCTGCTTCTTCTGCTTCACTCTCCTGACTTCACCTTCTCCTTCTCCTTCTTCTACTTCTTCTGATTCACCCTCCAGATTTCACCCTCTCCTTCTCCTTCTTCTGCTTCTTCTGATTCACCCTCCAGACTTCACCTTCTCCTTCTCCTTCTTCTACTTCTTCTGATCCACCCTCCTGACTTCACCTTCTCCTTCTCCTTCTTCTGCTTCTTCTGCTTCACCCTCCAGACTTCACCTTCTCCTTCTCCTTCTTCTGCTTCTTCTGCTTCACCCACCAGACTTCACCTTCTCCTTCTCCTTCTTCTGCTTCTTCTGCTTCACCCTCCTGACTTCACCTTCTCCTTCTCCTTCTTCTACCTCTTCTGATTCACCCTCCAGACTTCACCTTCTCCTTCTCCTTCTTCTGCTTCTTCTGATTCACCCTCCAGACTTCACCTTCTCCTTCTCCTTATTCTGCTTCTTCTGATTCACCCTCCAGACTTCACCTTCTCCTTCTCGTTATTCTGCTTCTTCTGATTCAACCTCCAGACTTCATCTTCTCCTTCTCCTTCTTCTGCTTCTTCTGATTCACCCTCCAGACTGCACCTTCTCCTTCTCCTTCTTCTACTTCTTCTGATCCACCCTCCTGACTTCACCTTCTCCTTCTCCTTCTTCTGCTTCTTCTGATTCACCCTCCTGGCTTCACCTTCTCCTTCTCCTTCTTCTACTTCTTCTGATTCACCCTCCTGACTTCACCTTCTCCTTCTCCTTCTTCTCCTTCTTCTGCTTCACCCTCCAGACTTCACCTTCTCCTGCTCCTTCTTCTACCTCTTCTGATTCACCCTCCAGACTTCACCTTCCCCTTCTCCTTCTTCTGCTTCTTCTGATTCACCCTCCAGACTTCACCTTCTCCTTCTCCTTATTCTGCTTCTTCTGATTCACCCTCCAGACTTCACCTTCTCCTTCTCGTTATTCTGCTTCTTCTGATTCAACCTCCAGACTTCACCTTCTCCTTCTCCTTCTTCTGCTTCTTCTGATTCACCCTCCAGACTTCACCTTCTCCTTCTCCTTCTTCTGTTTCTTCTGATTCGCCCTCCAGACTTCACCTTCTCCTTCTCCTTCTTCTGCTTCTTCTGATTCACCCTCCTGACTTCACCTTCTCCTTCTCCTTCTTCTACTTCTTCTGATTCACCCTCCTGACTTCACCTTCTCCTTCTCCTTGTTCTACTTCTTCTGATTCACCCTCCAGACTTCACCTTCTCCTTCTCCTTCTTCTTCTTCATCTGATTCACCCTCCAGACTTCACCTTCTCATTCTCCTTCTTCTGCTTCTTCTGCTGCGCCCTCCAGACTTCACCTTCTCCTTCTCCTTCTTCTGCTTCTTCTGCTTCACACTCCAGACTTCACCTTCTCCTTCTCCTTCTTCTGCTTCTTCTGCTGCGCCCTCCAGGCTTCTCCTTCTCCTTCTCCTTCTTCTGCTTCTTCTGCTTCACCGTCCTGACTTCACCTTCTCCTTCTCCTTCTTCTACTTCTTCTGCTACACCCCCCTGACTTCACCTGCTCCTTCTCCTTCTTCTGCTTCTTCGGATTCACCCTCCTAAATTCACCTTCTCCTTCTCCTTCTTCTGCTTCTTCTGATTCACCCTCCTGACTTCACCTTCTCCTTCTCCTTCTTCTGCTTCTTCTGATTCACCCTCCAGACTTCACCTTCTCCTTCTCCTTCTTCTGCTTCTTCTGATTCACCCTCCAGACTTCACCTTCTCCTTCTCCTTCTTCTGCTTCTTCTGCTTCACCCTCCAGACTTCACCTTCTCCTTCTCCTTATTCTACTTCTTCTGATTCACCCTCCAGACTTGACCTTCTCCTTCTCCTTCTTCTACTTCTTCTGATTCACCCTCCAGACTTCACCTTCTCCTTCTCCTTCTTCTGCTTCTTCTGCTTCACCGTCCTGACTTCACCTTCTCCTTCTCCTTCTTCTACTTCTTCTGCTTCATCCCCCTGACCTCACCTGCTCCTTCTCCTTCTTCTGCTTCTTCTGATTCACCCTCCTAACTTTACCTTCTCCTTCTCCTTCTTCTGCTTCTTCTGATTCACCCTCCTGACTTCACCTTCTCCTTCTCCTTCTTCTGCTTCTTCTGATTCACCCTGCAGACTTCACCTTCTCCTTCTCCTTCTTCTGCTTCTTCTGATTCACCCTCCAGACTTCACCTTCTCCTTCTCCTTCTTCTGCTTCTTCTGATTCACCCTCCAGACCTCACCTTCTCCTTCTCCTTCTTCTACTTCTTCTGATTCACCCTCCAGACTTCATCTTCTCCTTCTCCTTCTTCTGCTTCTTCTGATTCACCCTCCAGACTTCACCTTCTCCTTCTCCTTCTTCTGCTTCTTCTGATTCACCCTCCAGACTTCACCTTCTCCTTCTCCTTCTTCTATTTCTTCTGATTCACCCTCCAGACTTCACCTTCTCCTTCTCCTTCTTCTACTTCTTCTGATTCACCCTCCAGTCTTCACCTTCTCCTTCTCCTTCTTCTGTTTCTTCTGCTTCACCCTCCAGACTTCACCTTCTCCTTCTCTTTCTTCTGCTTCTTCTGATTCACCCTCCAGACTTCACCTTCTCCTTCTCCTTCTTCTGCTTCTTCTGATTCACCGTCCAGACTTCACCTTCTCCTTCTCCTTCTTCTACTACTTCTGATACACCCTCCAGAATTCACCTTCTCCTTCTCCTTCTTCTACTTCTTCTGATTCACCCTCCAGACTTCATCTTCTCCTTCTCCTTCTTCTGCTTCTTCTGATTCACCCTCCAGACTTCACCTTCTCCTTCTCCTTCTTCTGCTTCTTCTGATTCACCCTCCAGACTTCACCTTCTCCTTCTCCTTCTTCTACTTCTTCTGATTCACCCTCCAGACTTCACCTTCTCCTTCTCCTTCTTCTACTTCTTCTGATTCACCCTCCAGTCTTCACCTTCTCCTTCTCCTTCTTCTGTTTCTTCTGCTTCACCCTCCAGACTTCATCTTCTCCTTCTCCTTCTTCTGCATCTTCTGATTCACCCTCCAGACTTCAGCTTCTCCTTCTCCTTCTTCTGCTTCTTCTGATTCACCCTCCAGACTTCACCTTCTCCTTCTCTTTCTTCTGCTTCTTCTGATTCACCCTCCAGACTTCACCTTCTCCTTCTCCTTCTTCTGATTCTTCTGATACACCCTCCAGACTTCACCTTCTCCTTCTCCTTCTTCTGCTTCTTCTGATTCAACCTCCAGACTTCATCTTCTCCTTCTCCTTCTTCTGCTTCTTCTGATTCACCCTCCAGACTGCACCTTCTCCTTCTCCTTCTTCTACTTCTTCTGATCCACCCTCCTGACTTCACCTTCTCCTTCTCCTTCTTCTGCTTCTTCTGATTCACCCTCCTGGCTTCACCTTCTCCTTCTCCTTCTTCTACTTTTTCTGATTCACCCTCCTGACTTCACCTTCTCCTTCTCCTTCTTCTCCTTCTTCTGCTTCACCCTCCAGACTTCACCTTCTCCTGCTCCTTCTTCTACCTCTTCTGATTCACCCTCCAGACTTCACCTTCCCCTTCTCCTTCTTCTGCTTCTTCTGATTCACCCTCCAGACTTCACCTTCTCCTTCTCCTTATTCTGCTTCTTCTGATTCACCCTCCAGACCTCACCTTCTCCTTCTCCTTCTTCTACTTCTTCTGATTCACCCTCCAGACTTCATCTTCTCCTTCTCTTTCTTCTGATTCTTCTGATTCACCCTCCAGACTTCACCTTCTCCTTCTACTTCTTCTGATTCTTCTGATTCACCCTCCAGACTTCACCTTCTCCTTCTCCTTCTACTGCTTCTTCTGATTCACCCTCCTGGCTTCACCTTCTCCTTCTCCTTCTTCTACTTCTTCTGATTCACCCTCCTGACTTCACCTTCTCCTTCTCCTTCTTCTCCTTCTTCTGCTTCACCCTCCAGACTTCACCTTCTCCTTCTCCTTCTTCTACCTCTTCTGATTCACCCTCCAGACTTCACCTTCTCCTTCTCCTTCTTCTGCTTCTTCTGATTCACCCTCCAGACTTCACCTTCTCCTTCTCCTTATTCTGCTTCTTCTGATTCACCCTCCAGACTTCACCTTCTCCTTCTCGTTATTCTGCTTCTTCTGATTCAACCTCCAGACTTCACCTTCTCCTTCTCCTTCTTCTGCTTCTTCTGATTCACCCTCCAGACTTCACCTTCTCCTTCTCCTTCTTCTGTTTCTTCTGATTCGCCCTCCAGACTTCACCTTCTCCTTCTCCTTCTTCTGCTTCTTCTGATTCACCCTCCTGACTTCACCTTCTCCTTCTCCTTCTTCTACTTCTTCTAATTCACCCTCCTGACTTCACCTTCTCCTTCTCCTTCTTCTCCTTCTTCTGATTCACCCTCCAGACTTCACCTTCTCCTTCTCCTTCTTCTGCTTCTTCTGATTCACCCTCCAGACTTCACCTTCTCATTCTCCTTCTTCTGCTTCTTCTGCCGCGCCCTCCAGACTTCACCTTCTCCTTCTCCTTCTTCTGCTTCTTCTGCTTCACACTCCAGACTTCACCTTCTCCTTCTCCTTCTTCTGCTTCTTCTGCTGCGCCCTCCAGGCTTCACCTTCTCCTTCTCCTTCTTCTGCTTCTTCTGCTTCACCGTCCTGACTTCACCTTCTCCTTCTCCTTCTTCTACTTCTTCTGCTACACCCCCCTGACTTCACCTGCTCCTTCTCCTTCTTCTGCTTCTTCTGATTCACCCTCCTAAATTCACCTTCTCCTTCTCCTTCTTCTGCTTCTTCTGATTCACCCTCCTGACTTCACCTTCTCCTTCTCCTTCTTCTGCTTCTTCTGATTCACCCTCCAGACTTCACCTTCTCCTTCTCCTTCTTGTGCTTCTTCTGATTCACCCTCCAGACTTCACCTTCTCCTTCTCCTTCTTCTGCTTCTTCTGCTTCACCCTCCGGACTTCACCTTCTCCTTCTCCTTCTTTTGCTTCTTCTGCTTCACCCTCCTGACTTCACCTTCTCCTTCTCCTTCTTCTACTTCTTCTGATTCACCCTCCAGACTTCACCTACTCCTTCTCCTTCTTCTGCTTCTTCTGCTTCACCCTCCAGACTTCACCTTCTCCTTCTCCTTCTTCTGCTTCTTCTGCTTCGCCCTCCAGACTTCACCTTCTCCTTCTCCTTCTTCTGCTTCTTCTGCTTCACTCTCCTGACTTCACCTTCTCCTTCTCCTTCTTCTACTTCTTCTGATTCACCCTCCAGATTTCACCCTCTCCTTCTCCTTCTTCTGCTTCTTCTGATTCACCCTCCAGACTTCACCTTCTCCTTCTCCTTCTTCTACTTCTTCTGATCCACCCTCCTGACTTCACCTTCTCCTTCTCCTTCTTCTGCTTCTTCTGCTTCACCCTCCAGACTTCACCTTCTCCTTCTCCTTCTTCTGCTTCTTCTGCTTCACCCACCAGACTTCACCTTCTCCTTCTCCTTCTTCTGCTTCTTCTGCTTCACCCTCCTGACTTCACCTTCTCCTTCTCCTTCTTCTACCTCTTCTGATTCACCCTCCAGACTTCACCTTCTCCTTCTCCTTCTTCTGCTTCTTCTGATTCACCCTCCAGACTTCACCTTCTCCTTCTCCTTATTCTGCTTCTTCTGATTCACCCTCCAGACTTCACCTTCTCCTTCTCGTTATTCTGCTTCTTCTGATTCAACCTCCAGACTTCATCTTCTCCTTCTCCTTCTTCTGCTTCTTCTGATTCACCCTCCAGACTGCACCTTCTCCTTCTCCTTCTTCTACTTCTTCTGATCCACCCTCCTGACTTCACCTTCTCCTTCTCCTTCTTCTGCTTCTTCTGATTCACCCTCCTGGCTTCACCTTCTCCTTCTCCTTCTTCTACTTCTTCTGATTCACCCTCCTGACTTCACCTTCTCCTTCTCCTTCTTCTCCTTCTTCTGCTTCACCCTCCAGACTTCACCTTCTCCTGCTCCTTCTTCTACCTCTTCTGATTCACCCTCCAGACTTCACCTTCCCCTTCTCCTTCTTCTGCTTCTTCTGATTCACCCTCCAGACTTCACCTTCTCCTTCTCCTTATTCTGCTTCTTCTGATTCACCCTCCAGACTTCACCTTCTCCTTCTCGTTATTCTGCTTCTTCTGATTCAACCTCCAGACTTCACCTTCTCCTTCTCCTTCTTCTGCTTCTTCTGATTCACCCTCCAGACTTCACCTTCTCCTTCTCCTTCTTCTGTTTCTTCTGATTCGCCCTCCAGACTTCACCTTCTCCTTCTCCTTCTTCTGCTTCTTCTGATTCACCCTCCTGACTTCACCTTCTCCTTCTCCTTCTTCTACTTTTTCTGATTCACCCTCCTGACTTCACCTTCTCCTTCTCCTTGTTCTACTTCTTCTGATTCACCCTCCAGACTTCACCTTCTCCTTCTCCTTCTTCTTCTTCATCTGATTCACCCTCCAGACTTCACCTTCTCATTCTCCTTCTTCTGCTTCTTCTGCTGCGCCCTCCAGACTTCACCTTCTCCTTCTCCTTCTTCTGCTTCTTCTGCTTCACACTCCAGACTTCACCTTCTCCTTCTCCTTCTTCTGCTTCTTCTGCTGCGCCCTCCAGGCTTCTCCTTCTCCTTCTCCTTCATCTGCTTCTTCTGCTTCACCGTCCTGACTTCACCTTCTCCTTCTCCTTCTTCTACTTCTTCTGCTACACCCCCCTGACTTCACCTGCTCCTTCTCCTTCTTCTGCTTCTTCGGATTCACCCTCCTAAATTCACCTTCTCCTTCTCCTTCTTCTGCTTCTTCTGATTCACCCTCCTGACTTCACCTTCTCCTTCTCCTTCTTCTGCTTCTTCTGATTCACCCTCCAGACTTCACCTTCTCCTTCTCCTTCTTCTGCTTCTTCTGATTCACCCTCCAGACTTCACCTTCTCCTTCTCCTTCTTCTGCTTCTTCTGCTTCACCCTCCAGACTTCACCTTCTCCTTCTCCTTCTTCTGCTTCTTCTGCTTCACCCTCCTGACTTCACCTTCTCCTTCTCCTTCTTCTACTTCTTCTGATTCACCCTCCAGACTTCACCTACTCCTTCTCCTTCTTCTGCTTCTTCTGCTTCACCCTCCAGACTTAACCTTCTCCTTCTCCTTCTTCTGCTTCTTCTGCTTCGCCCTCCAGACTTCACCTTCTCCTTCTCCTTCTTCTGCTTCTTCTGCTTCACTCTCCTGACTTCACCTTCTCCTTCTCCTTCTTCTACTTCTTCTGATTCACCCTCCAGACTTCACCCTCTCCTTCTCCTTCTTCTGCTTCTTCTGCTTCACCCTCCAGACTTCACCTTCTCTTTCTCCTTCTTCTGCTTCTTCTGCTGCGCCTTCCAGACTTCACCTTCTCCTTCTCCTTCTTCTGCTTCTACTGATTCACCCTCCAGACTTCACCTTCTCCTTCTCCTTCTTCTACTTCTTCTGATCCACCCTCCTGACTTCACCTTCTCCTTCTCCTTCTTCTGCTTCTTCTGCTTCACCCTCCAGACTTCACCTTCTCCTTCTCCTTCTTCTGCTTCTTCTGCTTCACCCACCAGACTTCACCTTCTCCTTCTCCTTCTTCTGCTTCTTCTGCTTCACCCTCCTGACTTCACCTTCTCCTTCTCCTTCTTCTACCTCTTCTGATTCACCCTCCAGACTTCACCTTCTCCTTCTCCTTCTTCTGCTTCTTCTGATTCACCCTCCAGACTTCACCTTCTCCTTCTCCTTATTCTGCTTCTTCTGATTCACCCTCCAGACTTCACCTTCTCCTTCTCGTTATTCTGCTTCTTCTGATTCAACCTCCAGACTTCACCTTCTCCTTCTCCTTCTTCTGCTTCTTCTGATTCACCCTCCTGACTTCACCTTCTCCTTCTCCTTCTTCTCCTTCTTCTGCTTCACCCTCCAGACTTCACCTTCTCCTTCTCCTTCTTCTACCTCTTCTGATTCACCCTCCAGACTTCACCTTCTCCTTCTCCTTCTTCTACTTTTTCTGATTCACCCTCCAGACTTCACCTTCTCCTTCTCCTTCTTCTACTTCTTCTGATTCACCCTCCAGACTTCATCATCTCCTTCTCCTTCTTCTGCATCTTCTGATTCACCCTCCAGACTTCACCTTCTCCTTCTCCTTCTTCTGCTTCTTCTGATTCACCCTCCAGACTTCACCTTCTCCTTCTCCTTCTTCTACTTCTTCTGATTCACCCTCCAGACTTCACCTTCTCCTTCTCCTTCTTCTACTTCTTCTGATTCACCCTCCAGTCTTCACATTCTCCTTCTCCTTCTTCTGTTTCTTCTGCTTCAGCCTCCAGACTTCACCTTCTCCTTCTCTTTCTTCTGATTCTTCTGATTCACCCTCCAGACTTCACCTTCTCCTTCTCCTTCTTCTGATTCTTCTGATTCACCCTCCAGACTTCACCTTCTCCTTCTCCTTCTTCTGCTTCTTCTGATTCACCCTCCTGGCTTCACCTTCTCCTTCTCCTTCTTCTACTTCTTCTGATTCACCCTCCTGACTTCACCTTCTCCTTCTCCTTCTTCTCCTTCTTCTGCTTCACCCTCCAGACTTCACCTTCTCCTTCTCCTTCTTCTACCTCTTCTGATTCACCCTCCAGACTTCACCTTCTCCTTCTCCTTCTTCTGCTTCTTCTGATTCACCCTCCAGACTTCACCTTCTCCTTCTCCTTATTCTGCTTCTTCTGATTCACCCTCCAGACTTCACCTTCTCCTTCTCGTTATTCTGCTTCTTCTGATTCAACCTCCAGACTTCACCTTCTCCTTCTCCTTCTTCTGCTTCTTCTGATTCACCCTCCAGACTTCACCTTCTCCTTCTCCTTCTTCTGTTTCTTCTGATTCGCCCTCCAGACTTCACCTTCTCCTTCTCCTTCTTCTGCTTCTTCTGATTCACCCTCCTGACTTCATCTTCTCCTTCTCCTTCTTCTACTTCTTCTTATTCACCCTCCTGACTTCACCTTCTCCTTCTCCTTCTTCTACTTCTTCTGATTCACCCTCCAGACTTCACCTTCTCCTTCTCCTTCTTCTGCTTCTTCTGCTTCACCCTCCAGACTTAACCTTCTCTGTCTCCTTCTTCTGCTTCTTCTGCTTCGCCCTCCAGACTTCACCTTCTCCTTCTCCTTCTTCTGCTTCTTCTGCTTCACTCTCCTGACTTCACCTTCTCCTTCTCCTTCTTCTACTTCTTCTGATTCACCCTCCAGACTTCACCCTCTCCTTCTCCTTCTTCTGCTTCTTCTGCTTCACCCTCCAGACTTCACCTTCTCTTTCTCCTTCTTCTGCTTCTTCTGCTGTGCCTTCCAGACTTCACCTTCTCCTTCTCCTTCTTCTGCTTCTTCTGATTCACCCTCCAGACTTCACCTTCTCCTTCTCCTTCTTCTACTTCTTCTGATCCACCCTCCTGACTTCACCTTCTCCATCTCCTTCTTCTGCTTCTTCTGCTTCACCCTCCAGACTTCACCTTCTCCTTCTCCTTCTTCTGCTTCTTCTGCTTCACCCACCAGACTTCACCTTCTCCTTCTCCTTCTTCTGCTTCTTCTGCTTCACCTTCTCCTTCTCCTTCTTCTACCTCTTCTGATTCACCCTCCAGACTTCACCTTCTCCTTCTCCTTCTTCTGCTTCTTCTGATTCACCCTCCAGACTTCACTTCTCCTTCTCCTTATTCTGCTTCTTCTGATTCACCCTCCAGACTTCACCTTCTCCTTCTCGTTATTCTGCTTCTTCTGATTCAACCTCCAGACTTCACCTTCTCCTTCTCCTTCTTCTGCTTCTTCTGATTCACCCTCCTGACTTCACCTTCTCCTTCTCCTTCTTCTCCTTCTTCTGCTTCACCCTCCAGACTTCACCTTCTCCTTCTCCTTCTTCTACCTCTTCTGATTCACCCTCCAGACTTCACCTTCTACTTCTCCTTCTTCTACTTCTTCTGATTCACCCTCCAGACTTCACCTTCTCCTTCTCCTTCTTCTACTTCTTCTGATTCACCCTCCAGACTTCATCATCTCCTTCTCCTTCTTCTGCATCTTCTGATTCACCCTCCAGACTTCACCTTCTCCTTCTCCTTCTTCTGCTTCTTCTGATTCACCCTCCAGACTTCACCTTCTCCTTCTCCTTCTTCTACTTCTTCTGATTCACCCTCCAGACTTCACCTTCTCCTTCTCCTTCTTCTACTTCTTCTGATTCACCCTCCAGTCTTCACATTCTCCTTCTCCTTTTTCTGTTTCTTCTGCTTCAGCCTCCAGACTTCACCTTCTCCTTCTCTTTCTTCTGATTCTTCTGATTCACCCTCCAGACTTCACCTTCTCCTTCTCCTTCTTCTGATTCTTCTGATTCACCCTCCAGACTTCACCTTCTCCTTCTCCTTCTTCTGCTTCTTCTGATTCACCCTCCTGGCTTCACCTTCTCCTTCTCCTTCTTCTACTTCTTCTGATTCACCCTCCTGACTTCACCTTCTCCTTCTCCTTCTTCTCCTTCTTCTGCTTCACCCTCCAGACTTCACCTTCTCCTTCTCCTTCTTCTACCTCTTCTGATTCACCCTCCAGACTTCACCTTCTCCTTCTCCTTCTTCTGCTTCTTCTGATTCACCCTCCAGACTTCACCTTCTCCTTCTCCTTATTCTGCTTCTTCTGATTCACCCTCCAGACTTCACCTTCTCGTTCTCGTTATTCTGCTTCTTCTGATTCAACCTCCAGACTTCACCTTCTCCTTCTCCTTCTTCTGCTTCTTCTGATTCACCCTCCTGACTTCACCTTCTCCTTCTCCTTCTTCTACTTCTTCTGCTTCACCCTCCAGACTTCACCTTCTCCTTCTCCTTCTTCTACTTCTTCTGATTCACCCTCCAGACTTCACCTTCTCCTTCTCCTTCTTCTGCTTCTTCTGATTCACCCTCCAGACTTCACCTTCTCCTTCTCCTTATTCTGCTTCTTCTGATTCACCCTCCAGACTTCACCTTCTCCTTCTCCTTCTTCTGCTTCTTCTGATTCACCCTCCAGACTTCACCTTTTCCTTCTCCTTCTTCTGCTTCTTCTGATTCACCCTCCAGACTTCACCTTCTCCTTCTCCTTCTTCTGCTTCTTCTGATTCACCCTCCAGACTTCACCTTCTCCTTCTCCTTCTTCTACTTCTTCTGATTCACCCTCCAGACTTCACCTTCTCCTTCTCTTTCTTCTGCTTCTTCTGATTCACCCTCCAGACTTCACCTTCTCCTTCTCCTTCTTCTGCTTCTTCTGCTTCACCCTCCAGACTTCACCTTCTCCCTCTCCTTCTTCTGCTTCTTCTGCTTCACCCTCCTGACTTCACCTTCTCCTTCTCCTTCTTCTACTTCTTCTGATTCACCCTCCTGACTTCACCTTCTCCTTCTCCTTCTTCTACTTCTTCTGCTTCACCCTCCAGACTTCACCTTCTCCTTCTCCTTCTTCTACTTCTTCTGATTCACCCTCCAGACTTCACCTTCTCCTTCTCCTTCTTCTACTTCTTCTGATTCACCCTCCAGACTTCACCTTCTCCTTCTCCTTCTTCTACTTCTTCTGATTCACCCTCCAGACTACACCTTCTCCTTCTCCTTCTTCTACTTCTTCTGATTCACCCTCCAGACTTCACCATCTCCTTCTCCTTCTTCTGTTTCTTCTGATTCACCCTTCAGACTTCACCTTCTCCTTCTCCTTCTTCTACTTCTTCTGATTCACCCTCCAGACTTCACCTTCTCCTTCTCCTTCTTCTACTTCTTCTGATTCACCCTCCAGACATCATCTTCTCCTTCTCCTTCTTCTGCATCTTCTGATTCACCCTCCAGACTTCACCTTCTCCTTCTCCTTCTTCTGCTTCTTCTGATTCACCCTCCAGACTTCACCTTCTCCTTCTCCTTCTTCTACTTCTTCTGATTCACCCTCCAGACTTCACCTTCTCCTTCTCCTTCTTCTACTTCTTCTGATTCACCCTCCAGTCTTCACATTCTCCTTCTCCTTCTTCTGTTTCTTCTGCTTCAGCCTCCAGACTTCACCTTCTCCTTCTCTTTCTTCTGATTCTTCTGATTCACCCTCCAGACTTCACCTTCTCCTTCTCCTTCTTCTGATTCTTCTGATTCACCCTCCAGACTTCACCTTCTCCTTCTCCTTCTTCTGCTTCTTCTGATTCACCCTCCTGGCTTCACCTTCTCCTTCTCCTTCTTCTACTTCTTCTGATTCACCCTCCTGACTTCACCTTCTCCTTCTCCTTCTTCTCCTTCTTCTGCTTCACCCTCCAGACTTCACCTTCTCCTTCTCCTTCTTCTACCTCTTCTGATTCACCCTCCAGACTTCACCTTCTCCTTCTCCTTCTTCTGCTTCTTCTGATTCACCCTCCAGACTTCACCTTCTCCTTCTCCTTATTCTGCTTCTTCTGATTCACCCTCCAGACTTCACCTTCTCCTTCTCGTTATTCTGCTTCTTCTGATTCAACCTCCAGACTTCACCTTCTCCTTCTCCTTCTTCTGCTTCTTCTGATTCACCCTCCAGACTTCACCTTCTCCTTCTCCTTCTTCTGTTTCTTCTGATTCACCCTCCTGACTTCACCTTCTCCTTCTCCTTCTTCTACTTCTTCTGCTTCACCCTCCAGACTTCACCTTCTCCTTCTCCTTCTTCTACTTCTTCTGATTCACCCTCCAGACTTCACCTTCTCCTTCTCCTTCTTCTGCTTCTTCTGATTCACCCTCCAGACTTCACCTTCTCCTTCTCCTTATTCTGCTTCTTCTGATTCACCCTCCAGACTTCACCTTCTCCTTCTCCTTCTTCTGCTTCTTCTGATTCACCCTCCAGACTTCACCTTTTCCTTCTCCTTCTTCTGCTTCTTCTGATTCACCCTCCAGACTTCACCTTCTCCTTCTCCTTCTTCTGCTTCTTCTGATTCACCCTCCAGACTTCACCTTCTCCTTCTCCTTCTTCTACTTCTTCTGATTCACCCTCCAGACTTCACCTTCTCCTTCTCTTTCTTCTGCTTCTTCTGATTCACCCTCCAGACTTCACCTTCTCCTTCTCCTTCTTCTGCTTCTTCTGCTTCACCCTCCAGACTTCACCTTCTCCCTCTCCTTCTTCTGCTTCTTCTGCTTCACCCTCCTGACTTCACCTTCTCCTTCTCCTTCTTCTACTTCTTCTGATTCACCCTCCTGACTTCACCTTCTCCTTCTCCTTCTTCTACTTCTTCTGCTTCACCCTCCAGACTTCACCTTCTCCTTCTCCTTCTTCTACTTCTTCTGATTCACCCTCCAGACTTCACCTTCTCCTTCTCCTTCTTCTACTTCTTCTGATTCACCCTCCAGACTTCACCTTCTCCTTCTCCTTCTTCTACTTCTTCTGATTCACCCTCCAGACTACACCTTCTCCTTCTCCTTCTTCTACTTCTTCTGATTCACCCTCCAGACTTCACCATCTCCTTCTCCTTCTTCTGTTTCTTCTGATTCACCCTTCAGACTTCACCTTCTCCTTCTCCTTCTTCTACTTCTTCTGATTCACCCTCCAGACTTCACCTTCTCCTTCTCCTTCTTCTACTTCTTCTGATTCACCCTCCAGACATCATCTTCTCCTTCTCCTTCTTCTGCATCTTCTGATTCACCCTCCAGACTTCACCTTCTCCTTCTCCTTCTTCTGCTTCTTCTGATTCACCCTCCAGACTTCACCTTCTCCTTCTCCTTCTTCTACTTCTTCTGATTCACCCTCCAGACTTCACCTTCTCCTTCTCCTTCTTCTACTTCTTCTGATTCACCCTCCAGTCTTCACATTCTCCTTCTCCTTCTTCTGTTTCTTCTGCTTCAGCCTCCAGACTTCACCTTCTCCTTCTCTTTCTTCTGATTCTTCTGATTCACCCTCCAGACTTCACCTTCTCCTTCTCCTTCTTCTGATTCTTCTGATTCACCCTCCAGACTTCACCTTCTCCTTCTCCTTCTTCTGCTTCTTCTGATTCACCCTCCTGGCTTCACCTTCTCCTTCTCCTTCTTCTACTTCTTCTGATTCACCCTCCTGACTTCACCTTCTCCTTCTCCTTCTTCTCCTTCTTCTGCTTCACCCTCCAGACTTCACCTTCTCCTTCTCCTTCTTCTACCTCTTCTGATTCACCCTCCAGACTTCACCTTCTCCTTCTCCTTCTTCTGCTTCTTCTGATTCACCCTCCAGACTTCACCTTCTCCTTCTCCTTATTCTGCTTCTTCTGATTCACCCTCCAGACTTCACCTTCTCCTTCTCGTTATTCTGCTTCTTCTGATTCAACCTCCAGACTTCACCTTCTCCTTCTCCTTCTTCTGCTTCTTCTGATTCACCCTCCAGACTTCACCTTCTCCTTCTCCTTCTTCTGTTTCTTCTGATTCGCCCTCCAGACTTCACCTTCTCCTTCTCCTTCTTCTGCTTCTTCTGATTCACCCTCCTGACTTCACCTTCTCCTTCTCCTTCTTCTACTTCTTCTGATTCACCCTCCTGACTTCACCTTCTCCTTCTCCTTCTTCTCCTTCTTCTGATTCACCCTCCAGACTTCACCTTCTCCTTCTCCTTCTTCTGCTTCTTCTGATTCACCCTCCAGACTTCACCTTCTCATTCTCCTTCTTCTGCTTCTTCTGCTGCGCCCTCCAGACTTCACCTTCTCCTTCTCCTTCTTCTGCTTCGTCTGCTTCACACTCCAGACTTCACCTTCTCCTTCTTCTGCTTCTTCTGCTGCGCCCTCCAGGCTTCACCTTCTCCTTCTCCTTCTTCTGCTTCTTCTGCTTCACCGTCCTGACTTCACCTTCTCCTTCTCCTTCTTCTACATCTTCTGCTACACCCCCCTGACTTCACCTGCTCCTTCTCCTTCTTCTGCTTCTTCTGATTCACCCTCCTAAATTCACCTTCTCCTTCTCCTTCTTCTGCTTCTTCTGATTCACCCTCCTGACTTCACCTTCTCCTTCTCCTTCTTCTGCTTCTTCTGATTCACCCTCCAGACTTCACCTTCTCCTTCTCCTTCTTCTGCTTCTTCTGATTCACCCTCCAGACTTCACCTTCTCCTTCTCCTTCTTCTGCTTCTTCTGCTTCACCCTCCAGACTTCACCTTCTCCTTCTCCTTCTTCTGCTTCTTCTGCTTCACCCTCCTGACTTCACCTTCTCCTTCTCCTTCTTCTACTTCTTCTGATTCACCCTCCAGACTTCACCTACTCCTTCTCCTTCTTCTGCTTCTTCTGCTTCACCCTCCAGACTTCACCTTCTCCTTCTCCTTCTTCTGCTTCTTCTGCTTCGCCCTCCAGACTTCACCTTCTCCTTCTCCTTCTTCTGCTTCTTCTGCTTCACTCTCCTGACTTCACCTTCTCCTTCTCCTTCTTCTACTTCTTCTGATTCACCCTCCAGACTTCACCCTCTCCTTCTCCTTCTTCTGCTTCTTCTGCTTCACCCTCCAGACTTCACCTTCTCTTTCTCCTTCTTCTGCTTCTTCTGCTGCGCCCTCCAGACTTCACCTTCTCCTTCTCCTTCTTCTGCTTCTTCTGATTCACCCTCCAGACTTCACCTTCTCCTTCTCCTTCTTCTACTTCTTCTGATCCACCCTCCTGACTTCACCTTCTCCTTCTCCTTCTTCTGCTTCTTCTGCTTCACCCTACAGACTTCACCTTCTCCTTCTCCTTCTTCTGCTTCTTCTGCTTCACCCACCAGACTTCACCTTCTCCTTCTCCTTCTTCTGCTTCTTCTGCTTCACCCTCCTGACTTCACCTTCTCCTTCTCCTTCTTCTCCCTCTTCTGATTCACCCTCCAGACTTCACCTTCTCCTTCTCCTTCTTCTGCTTCTTCTGATTCACCCTCCAGACTTCACCTTCTCCTTCTCCTTATTCTGCTTCTTCTGATTCACCCTCCAGACTTCACCTTCTCCTTCTCGTTATTCTGCTTCTTCTGATTCAACCTCCAGACTTCACCTTCTCCTTCTCCTTCTTCTGCTTCTTCTGATTCACCCTCCAGACTGCACCTTCTCCTTCTCCTTCTTCTACTTCTTCTGATCCACCCTCCTGACTTCACCTTCTCCTTCTCCTTCTTCTGCTTCTTCTGATTCACCCTCCTGGCTTCACCTTCTCCTTCTCCTTCTTCTACTTCTTACGATTCACTCTCCTGACTTCACCTTCTCCTTCTCCTTCTTCTCCTTCTTCTGCTTCACCCTCCAGACTTCACCTTCTCCTGCTCCTTCTTCTACCTCTTCTGATTCACCCTCCAGACTTCACCTTCTCCTTCTCCTTCTTCTGCTTCTTCTGATTCACCCTCCAGACTTCACCTTCTCCTTCTCCTTATTCTGCTTCTTCTGATTCACCCTCCAGACTTCACCTTCTCCTTCTCGTTATTCTGCTTCTTCTGATTCAACCTCCAGACTTCACCTTCTCCTTCTCCTTCTTCTGCTTCTTCTGATTCACCCTCCAGACTTCACCTTCTCCTTCTCCTTCTTCTGTTTCTTCTGGTTCGCCCTCCAGACTTCACCTTCTCCTTCTCCTTCTTCTGCTTCTTCTGATTCACCCTCCTGACTTCACCTTCTCCTTCTCCTTCATCTACTTCTTCTGATTCACCCTCCTGACTTCACCTTCTCCTTCTCCTTCTTCTACTTCTTCTGATTCACCCTCCAGACTTCACCTTCTCCTTCTCCTTCTTCTTCTTCTTCTGATTCACCCTCCAGACTTCACCTTCTCATTCTCCTTCTTCTGCTTCTTCTGCTGCGCCCTCCAGACTTCACCTTCTCCTTCTCCTTCTTCTGCTTCTTCTGCTTCACACTCCAGACTTCACCTTCTCCTTCTCCTTCTTCTGCTTCTTCTGCTGCGCCCTCCAGGCTTCACCTTCTCCTTCTCCTTCTTCTGCTTCTTCTGCTTCACCGTCCTGACTTCACCTTCTCCTTCTCCTTCTTCTACTTCTTCTGCTAAACCCCCCTGACTTCACCTGCTCCTTCTCCTTCTTCTGCTTCTTCGGATTCACCCTCCTAAATTCACCTTCTCCTTCTCCTTCTTCTGCTTCTTCTGATTCAACCTCCTGACTTCACCTTCTCCTTCTCCATCTTCTGCTTCTTCTGATTCACCCTCCAGACTTCACCTTCTCCTTCTCCTTCTTCTGCTTCTTCTGATTCACCCTCCAGACTTCACCTTCTCCTTCTCCTTCTTCTGCTTCTTCTGCTTCACCCTCCAGACTTCACCTTCTCCTTCTCCTTCTTCTGCTTCTTCTGCTTCACCCTCCTGACTTCACCTTCTCCTTCTCCTTCTTCTACTTCTTCTGATTCACCCTCCAGACTTCACCTACTCCTTCTCCTTCTTCTGCTTCTTCTGCTTCACCCTCCAGACTTAACCTTCTCATTCTCCTTCTTCTGCTTCTTCTGCTTCGCCCTCCAGACTTCACCTTCTCCTTCTCCTTCTTCTGCTTCTTCTGCTTCACTCTCCTGACTTCACCTTCTCCTTCTCCTTCTTCTACTTCTTCTGATTCACCCTCCAGACTTCACCCTCTCCTTCTCCTTCTTCTGCTTCTTCTGCTTCACCCTCCAGACTTCACCTTCTCTTTCTCCTTCTTCTGCTTCTTCTGCTGCGCCTTCCAGACTTCACCTTCTCCTTCTCCTTCTTCTGCTTCTTCTGATTCACCCTCCAGACTTCACCTTCTCCTTCTCCTTCTTCTACTTCTTCTGATCCACCCTCCTGACTTCACCTTCTCCTTCTCCTTCTTCTGCTTCTTCTGCTTCACCCTCCAGACTTCACCTTCTCCTTCTCCTTCTTCTGCTTCTTCTGCTTCACCCACCAGACTTCACCTTCTCCTTCTCCTTCTTCTGCTTCTTCTGCTTCACCTTCCTGACTTCACCTTCTCCTTCTCCTTCTTCTACCTCTTCTGATTCACCCTCCAGACTTCACCTTCTCCTTCTCCTTCTTCTGCTTCTTCTGATTCACCCTCCAGACTTCACCTTCTCCGTCTCCTTATTCTGCTTCTTCTGATTCACCCTCCAGACTTCACCTTCTCCTTCTCGTTATTCTGCTTCTTCTGATTCAACCTCCAGACTTCACCTTCTCCTTCTCCTTCTTCTGCTTCTTCTGATTCACCCTCCTGACTTCACCTTCTCCTTCTCCTTCTTCTCCTTCTTCTGCTTCACCCTCCAGACTTCACCTTCTCCTTCTCCTTCTTCTACCTCTTCTGATTCACCCTCCAGACTTCACCTTCTCCTTCTCCTTCTTCTACTTCTTCTGATTCACCCTCCAGACTTCACCTTCTCCTTCTCCTTCTTCTACTTCTTCTGATTCACCCTCCAGACTTCATCATCTCCTTCTCCTTCTTCTGCATCTTCTGATTCACCCTCCAGACTTCACCTTCTCCTTCTCCTTCTTCTGCTTCTTCTGATTCACCCTCCAGACTTCACCTTCTCCTTCTCCTTCTTCTACTTCTTCTGATTCACCCTCCAGACTTCACCTTCTCCTTCTCCTTCTTCTACTTCTTCTGATTCACCCTCCAGTCTTCACATTCTCCTTCTCCTTCTTCTGTTTCTTCTGCTTCAGCCTCCAGACTTCACCTTCTCCTTCTCTTTCTTCTGATTCTTCTGATTCACCCTCCAGACTTCACCTTCTCCTTCTCCTTCTTCTGATTCTTCTGATTCACCCTCCAGACTTCACCTTCTCCTTCGCCTTCTTCTGCTTCTTCTGATTCACCCTCCTGGCTTCACCTTCTCCTTCTCCTTCTTCTACTTCTTCTGATTCACCCTCCTGACTTCACCTTCTCCTTCTCCTTCTTCTCCTTCTTCTGCTTCACCCTCCAGACTTCACCTTCTCCTTCTCCTTCTTCTACCTCTTCTGATTCACCCTCCAGACTTCACCTTCTCCTTCTCCTTCTTCTGCTTCTTCTGATTCACCCTCCAGACTTCACCTTCTCCTTCTCCTTATTCTGCTTCTTCTGATTCACCCTCCAGACTTCACCTTCTCCTTCTCGTTATTCTGCTTCTTCTGATTCAACCTCCAGACCTCACCTTCTCCTTCTCCTTCTTCTGCTTCTTCTGATTCACCCTCCAGACTTCACCTTCTCCTTCTCCTTCTTCTGTTTCTTCTGATTCGCCCTCCAGACTTCACCTTCTCCTTCTCCTTCTTCTGCTTCTTCTGATTCACCCTCCTGACTTCACCTTCTCCTTCTCCTTCTTCTACTTCTTCTGATTCACCCTCCTGACTTCACCTTCTCCTTCTCCTTCTTCTACTTCTTCTGATTCACCCTCCAGACTTGACCTTCTCCTTCTCCTTCTTCTGCTTCTTCTGCTTCACCCTCCAGACTTAACCTTCTCCTTCTCCTTCTTCTGCTTCTTCTGCTTCGCCCTCCAGACTTCACCTTCTCCTTCTCCTTCTTCTGCTTCTTCTGCTTCACTCTCCTGACTTCACCTTCTCCTTCTCCTTCTTCTACTTCTTCTGATTCACCCTCCAGACTTCACCCTCTCCTTCTCCTTCTTCTGCTTCTTCTGCTTCACCCTCCAGACTTCACCTTCTCTTTCTCCATCTTCTGCTTCTTCTGCTGCGCCTTCCAGACTTCACCTTCTCCTTCTCCTTCTTCTGCTTCTTCTGATTCACCCTCCAGACTTCACCTTCTCCTTCTCCTTCTTCTACTGCTTCTGATCCACCCTCCTGACTTCACCTTCTCCTTCTCCTTCTTCTGCTTCTTCTGCTTCACCCTCCAGACTTCACCTTCTCCTTCTCCTTCTTCTGCTTCTTCTGCTTCACCCACCAGACTTCACCTTCTCCTTCTCCTTCTTCTGCTTCTTCTGCTTCACCCTCCTGACTTCACCTTCTCCTTCTCCTTCTTCTACCTCTTCTGATTCACCCTCCAGACTTCACCTTCTCCTTCTCCTTCTTCTGCTTCTTCTGATTCACCCTCCAGACTTCACCTTCTCCTTCTCCTTATTCTGCTTCTTCTGATTCACCCTCCAGACTTCACCTTCTCCTTCTCGTTATTCTGCTTCTTCTGATTCAACCTCCAGACTTCACCTTCTCCTTCTCCTTCTTCTGCTTCTTCTGATTCACCCTCCTGACTTCACCTTCTCCTTCTCCTTCTTCTCCTTCTTCTGCTTCACCCTCCAGGCTTCACCTTCTCCTTCTCCTTCTTCTACCTCTTCTGAATCACCCTCCAGACTTCACCTTCTCCTTCTCCTTCTTCTACTTCTTCTGATTCACCCTCCAGACTTCACCTTCTCCTTCTCCTTCTTCTACTTCTTCTGATTCACCCTCCAGACTTCATCATCTCCTTCTCCTTCTTCTGCTTCTTCTGCTTCACCCTCCTGACTTCACCTTCTCCTTCTCCTTCTTCTACTTCTTCTGATTCACCCTCCAGACTTCACCTACTCCTTCTCCTTCTTCTGCTTCTTCTGCTTCACCCTCCAGACTTAACCTTCTCCTTCTCCTTCTTCTGCTTCTTCTGCTTCGCCCTCCAGACTTCACCTTCTCCTTCTCCTTCTTCTGCTTCTTCTGCTTCACTCTCCTGACTTCACCTTCTCCTTCTCCTTCTTCTACTTCTTCTGATTCACCCTCCAGGCTTCACCCTCTCCTTCTCCTTCTTCTGCTTCTTCTGCTTCACCCTCCAGACTTCACCTTCTCTTTCTCCTTCTTCTGCTTCTTCTGCTGCGCCTTCCAGACTTCACCTTCTCCTTCTCCTTCTTCTGCTTCTTCTGATTCACCCTCCAGACTTCACCTTCTCCTTCTCCTTCTTCTACTTCTTCTGATCCACCCTCCTGACTTCACCTTCTCCTTCTCCTTCTTCTGCTTCTTCTGCTTCACCCTCCAGACTTCACCTTCTCCTTCTCCTTCTTCTGCTTCTTCTGATTCACCCTCCAGACTTCACCTTCTCCTTCTCCTTATTCTGCTTCTTCTGATTCACCCTCCAGACTTCACCTTCTCCTTCTCGTTATTCTGCTTCTTCTGATTCAACCTCCAGACTTCACCTTCTCCTTCTCCTTCTTCTGCTTCTTCTGATTCACCCTCCTGACTTCACCTTCTCCTTCTCCTTCTTCTCCTTCTTCTGCTTCACCCTCCAGGCTTCACCTTCTGCTTCTCCTTCTTCTACCTCTTCTGATTCACCCTCCAGACTTCACCTTCTCCTTCTCCTTCTTCTACTTCTTCTGATTCACCCTCCAGACTTCACCTTCTCCTTCTCCTTCTTCTACTTCTTCTGATTCACCCTCCAGACTTCATCATCTCCTTCTCCTTCTTCTGCTTCTTCTGCTTCACCCTCCTGACTTCACCTTCTCCTTCTCCTTCTTCTACTTCTTCTGATTCACCCTCCAGACTTCACCTACTCCTTCTCCTTCTTCTGCTTCTTCTGCTTCACCCTCCAGACTTAACCTTCTCCTTCTCCTTCTTCTGCTTCTTCTGCTTCGCCCTCCAGACTTCACCTTCTCCTTCTCCTTCTTCTGCTTCTTCTGCTTCACTCTCCTGACTTCACCTTCTCCTTCTCCTTCTTCTACTTCTTCTGATTCACCCTCCAGGCTTCACCCTCTCCTTCTCCTTCTTCTGCTTCTTCTGCTTCACCCTCCAGACTTCACCTTCTCTTTCTCCTTCTTCTGCTTCTTCTGCTGCGCCTTCCAGACTTCACCTTCTCCTTCTCCTTCTTCTGCTTCTTCTGATTCACCCTCCAGACTTCACCTTCTCCTTCTCCTTCTTCTACTTCTTCTGATCCACCCTCCTGACTTCACCTTCTCCTTCTCCTTCTTCTGCTTCTTCTGCTTCACCCTCCAGACTTCACCTTCTCCTTCTCCTTCTTCTGCTTCTTCTGCTTCACCCACCAGACTTCACCTTCTCCTTCTCCTTCTTCTGCTTCTTCTGCTTCACCCTCCTGACTTCACCTTCTCCTTCTCCTTCTTCTACCTCTTCTGATTCACCCTCCAGACTTCACCTTCTCCTTCTCCTTCTTCTGCTTCTTCTGATTCACCCTCCAGACTTCACCTTCTCCTTCTCCTTATTCTGCTTCTTCTGATTCACCCTCCAGACTTCACCTTCTCCTTCTCGTTATTCTGCTTCTTCTGATTCTACCTCCAGACTTCACCTTCTCCTTCTCCTTCTTCTGCTTCTTCTGATTCACCCTCCTGACTTCACCTTCTCCTTCTCCTTCTTCTCCTTCTTCTGTTTACCCTCCAGACTTCACCTTCTCCTTCTCCTTCTTCTACCTCTTCTGATTCACCCTCCAGACTTCACCTTCTCCTTCTCCTTCTTCTACTTCTTCTGATTCACCCTCCAGACTTCACCTTCTCCTTCTCCTTCTTCTACTTCTTCTGATTCACCCTCCAGACTTCATCATCTCCTTCTCCTTCTTCTGCATCTTCTGATTCACCCTCCAGACTTCACCTTCTCCTTCTCCTTCTTCTGCTTCTTCTGATTCACCCTCCAGACTTCACCTTCTCCTTCTCCTTCTTCTACTTCTTCTGATTCACCCTCCAGACTTCACCTTCTCCTTCTCCTTCTTCTACTTCTTCTGATTCACCCTCCAGACTTCATCATCTCCTTCTCCTTCTTCTGCATCTTCTGATTCACCCTCCAGACTTCACCTTCTCCTTCTCCTTCTTCTGCTTCTTCTGATTCACCCTCCAGACTTCACCTTCTCCTTCTCCTTCTTCTACTTCTTCTGATTCACCCTCCAGACTTCACCTTCTCCTTCTCCTTCTTCTACTTCTTCTGATTCACCCTCCAGTCTTCACATTCTCCTTCTCCTTCTTCTGTTTCTTCTGCTTCAGCCTCCAGACTTCACCTTCTCCTTCTCTTTCTTCTGATTCTTCTGATTCACCCTCCAGACTTCACCTTCTCCTTCTCCTTCTTCTGATTCTTCTGATTCACCCTCCAGACTTCACCTTCTCCTTCGCCTTCTTCTGCTTCTTCTGATTCACCCTCCTGGCTTCACCTTCTCCTTCTCCTTCTTCTACTTCTTCTGATTCACCCTCCTGACTTCACCTTCTCCTTCTCCTTCTTCTCCTTCTTCTGCTTCACCCTCCAGACTTCACCTTCTCCTTCTCCTTCTTCTACCTCTTCTGATTCACCCTCCAGACTTCACCTTCTCCTTCTCCTTCTTCTGCTTCTTCTGATTCACCCTCCAGACTTCACCTTCTCCTTCTCCTTATTCTGCTTCTTCTGATTCACCCTCCAGACTTCACCTTCTCCTTCTCGTTATTCTGCTTCTTCTGATTCAACCTCCAGACTTCCATTTCTCCTTCTCCTTCTTCTGCTTCTTCTGATTCACCCTCCAGACTTCACCTTCTCCTTCTCCTTCTTCTGTTTCTTCTGATTCGCCCTCCAGACTTCACCTTCTCCTTCTCCTTCTTCTGCTTCTTCTGATTCACCCTCCTGACTTCACCTTCTCCTTCTCCTTCTTCTACTTCTTCTGATTCACCCTCCTGACTTCACCTTCTCCTTCTCCTTCTTCTACTTCTTCTGATTCACCCTCCAGACTTGACCTTCTCCTTCTCCTTCTTCTGCTTCTTCTGCTTCACCCTCCAGACTTAACCTTCTCCTTCTCCTTCTTCTGCTTCTTCTGCTTCGCCCTCCAGACTTCACCTTCTCCTTCTCCTTCTTCTGCTTCTTCTGCTTCACTCTCCTGACTTCACCTTCTCCTTCTCCTTCTTCTACTTCTTCTGATTCACCCTCCAGACTTCACCCTCTCCTTCTCCTTCTTCTGCTTCTTCTGCTTCACCCTCCAGACTTCACCTTCTCTTTCTCCTTCTTCTGCTTCTTCTGCTGCGCCTTCCAGACTTCACCTTCTCCTTCTCCTTCTTCTGCTTCTTCTGATTCACCCTCCAGACTTCACCTTCTCCTTCTCCTTCTTCTACTGCTTCTGATCCACCCTCCTGACTTCACCTTCTCCTTCTCCTTCTTCTGCTTCTTCTGCTTCACCCTCCAGACTTCACCTTCTCCTTCTCCTTCTTCTGCTTCTTCTGCTTCACCCACCAGACTTCACCTTCTCCTTCTCCTTCTTCTGCTTCTTCTGCTTCACCCTCCTGACTTCACCTTCTCCTTCTCCTTCTTCTACCTCTTCTGATTCACCCTCCAGACTTCACCTTCTCCTTCTCCTTCTTCTGCTTCTTCTGATTCACCCTCCAGACTTCACCTTCTCCTTCTCCTTATTCTGCTTCTTCTGATTCACCCTCCAGACTTCACCTTCTCCTTCTCGTTATTCTGCTTCTTCTGATTCAAACTCCAGACTTCACCTTCTCCTTCTCCTTCTTCTGCTTCTTCTGATTCACCCTCCTGACTTCACCTTCTCCTTCTCCTTCTTCTCCTTCTTCTGCTTCACCCTCCAGGCTTCACCTTCTCATTCTCCTTCTTCTACCTCTTCTGATTCACCCTCCAGACTTCACCTTCTCCTTCTCCTTCTTCTACTTCTTCTGATTCACCCTCCAGACTTCACCTTCTCCTTCTCCTTCTTCTACTTCTTCTGATTCACCCTCCAGACTTCATCATCTCCTTCTCCTTCTTCTGCTTCTTCTGCTTCACCCTCCTGACTTCACCTTCTCCTTCTCCTTCTTCTACTTCTTCTGATTCACCCTCCAGACTTCACCTACTCCTTCTCCTTCTTCTGCTTCTTCTGCTTCACCCTCCAGACTTAACCTTCTCCTTCTCCTTCTTCTGCTTCTTCTGCTTCGCCCTCCAGACTTCACCTTCTCCTTCTCCTTCTTCTGCTTCTTCTGCTTCACTCTCCTGACTTCACCTTCTCCTTCTCCTTCTTCTACTTCTTCTGATTCACCCTCCAGACTTCACCCTCTCCTTCTCCTTCTTCTGCTTCTTCTGCTTCACCCTCCAGACTTCACCTTCTCTTTCTCCTTCTTCTGCTTCTTCTGCTGCGCCTTCCAGACTTCACCTTCTCCTTCTCCTTCTTCTGCTTCTTCTGATTCACCCTCCAGACTTCACCTTCTACTTCTCCTTCTTCTACTTCTTCTGATCCACCCTCCTGACTTCACCTTCTCCTTCTCCTTCTTCTGCTTCTTCTGCTTCACCCTCCAGACTTCACCTTCTCCTTCTCCTTCTTCTGCTTCTTCTGCTTCACCCACCAGACTTCACCTTCTCCTTCTCCTTCTTCTGCTTCTTCTGCTTCACCCTCCTGACTTCACCTTCTCCTTCTCCTTCTTCTACCTCTTCTGATTCACCCTCCAGACTTCACCTTCTCCTTCTCCTTCTCCTTCTTCTGCTTCTTCTGATTCACCCTCCAGACTTCACCTTCTCCTTCTCCTTATTCTGCTTCTTCTGATTCACCCTCCAGACTTCACCTTCTCCTTCTCGTTATTCTGCTTCTTCTGATTCAACCTCCAGACTTCACCTTCTCCTTCTCCTTCTTCTGCTTCTTCTGATTCACCCTCCTGACTTCACCTTCTCCTTCTCCTTCTTCTCCTTCTTCTGCTTCACCCTCCAGACTTCACCTTCTCCTTCTCCTTCTTCTACCTCTTCTGATTCACCCTCCAGACTTCACCTTCTCCTTCTCCTTCTTCTATTTCTTCTGATTCACCCTCCAGACTTCACCTTCTCCTTCTCCTTCTTCTACTTCTTCTGATTCACCCTCCAGACTTCATCATCTCCTTCTCCTTCTTCTGCATCTTCTGATTCACCCTCCAGACTTCACCTTCTCCTTCTCCTTCTTCTGCTTCTTCTGATTCACCCTCCAGACTTCACCTTCTCCTTCTCCTTCTTCTACTTCTTCTGATTCACCCTCCAGACTTCACCTTCTCCTTCTCCTTCTTCTACTTCTTCTGATTCACCCTCCAGTCTTCACATTCTCCTTCTCCTTCTTCTGTTTCTTCTGCTTCAGCCTCCAGACTTCACCTTCTCCTTCTCTTTCTTCTGATTCTTCTGATTCACCCTCCAGACTTCACCTTCTCCTTCTCCTTCTTCTGATTCTTCTGATTCACCCTCCAGACTTCACCTTCTCCTTCGCCTTCTTCTGCTTCTTCTGATTCACCCTCCTGGCTTCACCTTCTCCTTCTCCTTCTTCGACTTCTTCTGATTCACCCTCCTGACTTCACCTTCTCCTTCTCCTTCTTCTCCTTCTTCTTCTTCACCCTCCAGACTTCACCTTCTCCTTCTCCTTCTTCTACCTCTTCTGATTCACCCTCCAGACTTCACCTTCTCCTTCTCCTTCTTCTGCTTCTTCTGATTCACCCTCCAGACTTCACCTTCTCCTTCTCCTTATTCTGCTTCTTCTGATTCACCCTCCAGACTTCACCTTCTCCTTCTCGTTATTCTGCTTCTTCTGATTCAACCTCCAGACTTCACCTTCTCCTTCTCCTTCTTCTGCTTCTTCTGATTCACCCTCCAGACTTCACCTTCTCCTTCTCCTTCTTCTGTTTCTTCTGATTCGCCCTCCAGACTTCACCTTCTCCTTCTCCTTCTTCTGCTTCTTCTGATTCACCCTCCTGACTTCACCTTCTCCTTCTCCTTCTTCTACTTCTTCTGATTCACCCTCCTGACTTCACCTTCTCCTTCTCCTTCTTCTACGTCTTCTGATTCACCCTCCAGACTTGACCTTCTCCTTCTCCTTCTTCTGCTTCTTCTGCTTCACCCTCCAGACTTAACCTTCTCCTTCTCCTTCTTCTGCTTCTTCTGCTTCGCCCTCCAGACTTCACCTTCTCCTTCTCCTTCTTCTGCTTCTTCTGCTTCACTCTCCTGACTTCACCTTCTCCTTCTCCTTCTTCTACTTCTTCTGATTCACCCTCCAGACTTCACCCTCTCCTTCTCCTTCTTCTGCTTCTTCTGCTTCACCCTCCAGACTTCACCTTCTCTTTCTCCTTCTTCTGCTTCTTCTGCTGCGCCTTCCAGACTTCACCTTCTCCTTCTCCTTCTTCTGCTTCTTCTGATTCACCCTCCAGACTTCACCTTCTCCTTCTCCTTCTTCTACTGCTTCTGATCCACCCTCCTGACTTCACCTTCTCCTTCTCCTTCTTCTGCTTCTTCTGCTTCACCCTCCAGACTTCACCTTCTCCTTCTCCTTCTTCTGCTTCTTCTGCTTCACCCACCAGACTTCACCTTCTCCTTCTCCTTCTTCTGCTTCTTCTGCTTCACCCTCCTGACTTCACCTTCTCCTTCTCCTTCTTCTACCTCTTCTGATTCACCCTCCAGACTTCACCTTCTCCTTCTCCTTCTTCTGCTTCTTCTGATTCACCCTCCAGACTTCACCTTCTCCTTCTCCTTATTCTGCTTCTTCTGATTCACCCTCCAGACTTCACCTTCTCCTTCTCGTTATTCTGCTTCTTCTGATTCAACCTCCAGACTTCACCTTCTCCTTCTCCTTCTTCTGCTTCTTCTGATTCACCCTCCTGACTTCACCTTCTCCTTCTCCTTCTTCTCCTTCTTCTGCTTCACCCTCCAGGCTTCACATTCTCCTTCTCCTTCTTCTACCTCTTCTGATTCACCCTCCAGACTTCACCTTCTCCTTCTCCTTCTTCTACTTCTTCTGATTCACCCTCCAGACTTCACCTTCTCCTTCTCCTTCTTCTACTTCTTCTGATTCACCCTCCAGACTTCATCATCTCCTTCTCCTTCTTCTGCATCTTCTGATTCACCCTCCAGACTTCACCTTCTCCTTCTCCTTCTTCTGCTTCTTCTGATTCACCCTCCAGACTTCACCTTCTCCTTCTCCTTCTTCTACTACTTCTGATTCACCCTCCAGACTTCACCTTCTCCTTCTCCTTCTTCTACTTCTTCTGATTCACCCTCCAGTCTTCACATTCTCCTTCTCCTTCTTCTGTTTCTTCTGCTTCAGCCTCCAGACTTCACCTTCTCCTTCTCTTTCTTCTGATTCTTCTGATTCACCCTCCAGACTTCACCTTCTCCTTCTCCTTCTTCTGATTCTTCTGATTCACCCTCCAGACTTCACCTTCTCCTTCTCCTTCTTCTGCTTCTTCTGATTCACCCTCCTGGCTTCACCTTCTCCTTCTCCTTCTTCTACTTCTTCTGATTCACCCTCCTGACTTCACCTTCTCCTTCTCCTTCTTCTCCTTCTTCTGCTTCACCCTCCAGACTTCACCTTCTCCTTCTCCTTCTTCTACCTCTTCTGATTCACCCTCCAGACTTCACCTTCTCCTTCTCCTTCTTCTGCTTCTTCTGATTCACCCTCCAGACTTCACCTTCTCCTTCTCCTTATTCTGCTTCTTCTGATACACCCTCCAGACTTCACCTTCTCGTTCTCGTTATTCTGCTTCTTCTGATTCAACCTCCAGACTTCACCTTCTCCTTCTCCTTCTTCTGCTTCTTCTGATTCACCCTCCTGTCTTCACCTTCTCCTTCTCCTTCTTCTACTTCTTCTGCTTCACCCTCCAGACTTCACCTTCTCCTTCTCCTTCTTCTACTTCTTCTGATTCCCCCTCCAGACTTCACCTTCTCCTTCTCCTTCTTCTGCTTCTTCTGATTCACCCTCCAGACTTCACCTTCTCCTTCTCCTTATTCTGCTTCTTCTGATTCACCCTCCAGACTTCACCTTTTCCTTCTCCTTCTTCTGCTTCTTCTGATTCACCCTCCAGACTTCATCATCTCCTTCTCCTTCTTCTGCTTCTTCTGCTTCACCCTCCTGACTTCACCTTCTCCTTCTCCTTCTTCTACTTCTTCTGATTCACCCTCCAGACTTCACCTACTCCTTCTCCTTCTTCTGCTTCTTCTGCTTCACCCTCCAGACTTAACCTTCTCCTTCTCCTTCTTCTGCTTCTTCTGCTTCGCCCTCCAGACTTCACCTTCTCCTTCTCCTTCTTCTGCTTCTTCTGCTTCACTCTCCTGACTTCACCTTCTCCTTCTCCTTCTTCTACTTCTTCTGATTCACCCTCCAGACTTCACCCTCTCCTTCTCCTTCTTCTGCTTCTTCTGCTTCACCCTCCAGACTTCACCTTCTCTTTCACCTTCTTCTGCTTCTTCTGCTGCGCCTTCCAGACTTCACCTTCTCCTTCTCCTTCTTCTGCTTCTTCTGATTCACCCTCCAGACTTCACCTTCTACTTCTCCTTCTTCTACTTCTTCTGATCCACCCTCCTGACTTCACCTTCTCCTTCTCCTTCTTCTGCTTCTTCTGCTTCACCCTCCAGACTTCACCTTCTCCTTCTCCTTCTTCTGCTTCTTCTGCTTCACCCACCAGACTTCACCTTCTCCTTCTCCTTCTTCTGCTTCTTCTGCTTCACCCTCCTGACTTCACCTTCTCCTTCTCCTTCTTCTACCTCTTCTGATTCACCCTCCAGACTTCACCTTCTCCTTCTCCTTCTTCTGCTTCTTCTGATTCACCCTCCAGACTTCACCTTCTCCTTCTCCTTATTCTGCTTCTTCTGATTCACCCTCCAGACTTCACCTTCTCCTTCTCGTTATTCTGCTTCTTCTGATTCAACCTCCAGACTTCACCTTCTCCTTCTCCTTCATCTGCTTCTTCTGATTCACCCTCCTGACTTCACCTTCTCCTTCTCCTTCTTCTCCTTCTTCTGCTTCACCCTCCAGACTTCACCTTCTCCTTCTCCTTCTTCTACCTCTTCTGATTCACCCTCCAGACTTCACCTTCTCCTTCTCCTTCTTCTACTTCTTCTGATTCACCCTCCAGACTTCACCTTCTCCTTCTCCTTCTTCTACTTCTTCTGATTCACCCTCCAGACTTCATCATCTCCTTCTCCTTCTTCTGCATCTTCTGATTCACCCTCCAGACTTCACCTTCTCCTTCTCCTTCTTCTGCTTCTTCTGATTCACCCTCCAGACTTCACCTTCTCCTTCTCCTTCTTCTACTTCTTCTGATTCACCCTCCAGACTTCACCTTCTCCTTCTCCTTCTTCTACTTCTTCTGATTCACCCTCCAGTCTTCACATTCTCCTTCTCCTTCTTCTGTTTCTTCTGCTTCAGCCTCCAGACTTCACCTTCTCCTTCTCTTTCTTCTGATTCTTCTGATTCACCCTCCAGACTTCACCTTCTCCTTCTCCTTCTTCTACTTCTTCTGATCCACCCTCCTGACTTCACCTTCTCCTTCTCCTTCTTCTGCTTCTTCTGCTTCACCCTCCAGACTTCACCTTCTCCATCTCCTTCTTCTGCTTCTTCTGCTTCACCCACCAGACTTCACCTACTACTTCTCCTTCTTCTGCTTCTTCTGCTTCACCCTCCTGACTTCACCTTCTCCTTCTCCTTCTTCTACCTCTTCTGATTCACCCTCCAGACTTCACCTTCTCCTTCTCCTTCTTCTGCTTCTTCTGATTCACCCTCCAGACTTCACCTTCTCCTTCTCCTTATTCTGCTTCTTCTGATTCACCCTCCAGACTTCACCTTCTCCTTCTCGTTATTCTGCTTCTTCTGATTCAACCTCCAGACTTCACCTTCTCCTTCTCCTTCTTCTGCTTCTTCTGATTCACCCTCCTGACTTCACCTTCTCCTTCTCCTTCTTCTCCTTCTTCTGCTTCACCCTCCAGACTTCACCTTCTCCTTCTCCTTCTTCTACCTCTTCTGATTCACCCTCCAGACTTCACCTTCTCCTTCTCCTTCTTCTACTTCTTCTGATTCACCCTCCAGACTTCACCTTCTCCTTCTCCTTCTTCTACTTCTTCTGATTCACCCTCCAGACTTCATCATCTCCTTCTCCTTCTTCTGCATCTTCTGATTCACCCTCCAGACTTCACCTTCTCCTTCTCCTTCTTCTGCTTCTTCTGATTCACCCTCCAGACTTCACCTTCTCCTTCTCCTTCTTCTACTTCTTCTGATTCACCCTCCAGACTTCACCTTCTCCTTCTCCTTCTTCTACTTCTTCTGATTCACCCTCCAGTCTTCACATTCTCCTTCTCCTTCTTCTGTTTCTTCTGCTTCAGCCTCCAGACTTCACCTTCTCCTTCTCTTTCTTCTGATTCTTCTGATTCACCCTCCAGACTTCACCTTCTCCTTCTCCTTCTTCTGATTCTTCTGATTCACCCTCCAGACTTCACCTTCTCCTTCGCCTTCTTCTGCTTCTTCTGATTCACCCTCCTGGCTTCACCTTCTCCTTCTCCTTCTTCTACTTCTTCTGATTCACCCTCCTGACTTCACCTTCTCCTTCTCCTTCTTCTCCTTCTTCTGCTTCACCCTCCAGACTTCACCTTCTCCTTCTCCTTCTTCTACCTCTTCTGATTCACCCTCCAGACTTCACCTTCTCCTTCTCCTTCTTCTGCTTCTTCTGATTCACCCTCCAGACTTCACCTTCTCCTTCTCCTTATTCTGCTTCTTCTGATTCACCCTCCAGACTTCACCTTCTCCTTCTCGTTATTCTGCTTCTTCTGATTCAACCTCCAGACTTCACCTTCTCCTTCTCCTTCTTCTGCTTCTTCTGATTCACCCTCCAGACTTCACCTTCTCCTTCTCCTTCTTCTGTTTCTTCTGATTCGCCCTCCAGACTTCACCTTCTCCTTCTCCTTCTTCTGCTTCTTCTGATTCACCCTCCTGACTTCACCTTCTCCTTCTCCTTCTTCTACTTCTTCTGATTCACCCTCCTGACTTCACCTTCTCCTTCTCCTTCTTCTACGTCTTCTGATTCACCCTCCAGACTTGACCTTCTCCTTCTCCTTCTTCTGCTTCTTCTGCTTCACCCTCCAGACTTAACCTTCTCCTTCTCCTTCTTCTGCTTCTTCTGCTTCGCCCTCCAGACTTCACCTTCTCCTTCTCCTTCTTCTGCTTCATCTGCTTCACTCTCCTGACTTCACCTTCTCCTTCTCCTTCTTCTACTTCTTCTGATTCACCCTCCAGACTTCACCCTCTCCTTCTCCTTCTTCTGCTTCTTCTGCTTCACCTCCAGACTTCACCTTCTCTTTCTCCTTCTTCTGCTTCTTCTGCTGCGCCTTCCAGACTTCACCTTCTCCTTCTCCTTCTTCTGCTTCTTCTGATTCACCCTCCAGACTTCACCTTCTCCTTCTCCTTCTTCTACTGCTTCTGATCCACCCTCCTGACTTCACCTTCTCCTTCTCCTTCTTCTGCTTCTTCTGCTTCACCCTCCAGACTTCACCTTCTCCTTCTCCTTCTTCTGCTTCTTCTGCTTCACCCACCAGACTTCACCTTCTCCTTCTCCTTCTTCTGCTTCTTCTGCTTCACCCTCCTGACTTCACCTTCTCCTTCTCCTTCTTCTACCTCTTCTGATTCACCCTCCAGACTTCACCTTCTCCTTCTCCTTCTTCTGCTTCTTCTGATTCACCCTCCAGACTTCACCTTCTCCTTCTCCTTATTCTGCTTCTTCTTATTCACCCTCCAGACTTCACCTTCTCCTTCTCGTTATTCTGCTTCTTCTGATTCAACCTCCAGACTTCACCTTCTCCTTTTCCTTCTTCTGCTTCTTCTGATTCACCCTCCTGACTTCACCTTCTCCTTCTCCTTCTTCTCCTTCTTCTGCTTCACCCTCCAGGCTTCACATTCTCCTTCTCCTTCTTCTACCTCTTCTGATTCACCCTCCAGACTTCACCTTCTCCTTCTCCTTCTTCTACTTCTTCTGATCCACCCTCCAGACTTCACCTTCTCCTTCTCCTTCTTCTACTTCTTCTGATTCACCCTCCAGACTTCATCATCTCCTTCTCCTTCTTCTGCATCTTCTGATTCACCCTCCAGACTTCACCTTCTCCTTCTCCTTCTTCTGCTTCTTCTGATTCACCCTCCAGACTTCACCTTCTCCTTCTCCTTCTTCTACTACTTCTGATTCACCCTCCAGACTTCACCTTCTCCTTCTCCTTCTTCTACTTCTTCTGATTCACCCTCCAGTCTTCACATTCTCCTTCTCCTTCTTCTGTTTCTTCTGCTTCAGCCTCCAGACTTCACCTTCTCCTTCTCTTTCTTCTGATTCTTCTGATTCACCCTCCAGACTTCACCTTCTCCTTCTCCTTCTTCTGATTCTTCTGATTCACCCTCCAGACTTCACCTTCTCCTTCTCCTTCTTCTGCTTCTTCTGATTCACCCTCCTGGCTTCACCTTCTCCTTCTCCTTCTTCTACTTCTTCTGATTCACCCTCCTGACTTCACCTTCTCCTTCTCCTTCTTCTCCTTCTTCTGCTTCACCCTCCAGACTTCACCTTCTCCTTCTCCTTCTTCTACCTCTTCTGATTCACCCTCCAGACTTCACCTTCTCCTTCTCCTTCTTCTGCTTCTTCTGATTCACCCTCCAGACTTCACCTTCTCCTTCTCCTTATTCTACTTCTTCTGATACACCCTCCAGACTTCACCTTCTCGTTCTCGTTATTCTGCTTCTTCTGATTCAACCTCCAGACTTCACCTTCTCCTTCTCCTTCTTCTGCTTCTTCTGATTCACCCTCCTGACTTCACCTTCTCCTTCTCCTTCTTCTACTTCTTCTGCTTCACCCTCCAGACTTCACCTTCTCCTTCTCCTTCTTCTACTTCTTCTGATTCACCCTCCAGACTTCACCTTCTCCTTCTCCTTCTTCTGCTTCTTCTGATTCACCCTCCAGACTTCACCTTCTCCTTCTCCTTATTCTGCTTCTTCTGATTCACCCTCCAGACTTCACCTTTTCCTTCTCCTTCTTCTGCTTCTTCTGATTCACCCTCCAGACTTCACCTCCTCCTTCTCCTTCTTCTGCTTCTTCTGATTCACCCTCCAGACTTCACCTTCTCCTTCTCCTTCTTCTACTTCTTCTGATTCACCCTCCAGACTTCACCTTCTCCTTCTCTTTCTTCTGCTTCTTCTGATTCACCCTCCAGTCTTCACCTTCTCCTTCTCCTTCTTCTGCTTCTTCTGCTTCACCCTCCAGACTTCACCTTCTCCTTCTCCTTCTTCTGCTTCTTCTGCTTCACCCTCCTGACTTCACCTTCTCCTTCTCCTTCTTCTACTTCTTCTGATTCACCCTCCTGACTTCACCTTCTCCTTCTCCTTCTTCTACTTCTTCTGCTTCACCCTCCAGACTTCACCTTCTCCTTCTCCTTCTTCTACTTCTTCTGATTCACCCTCCAGACTTCACCTTCTCCTTCTCCTTCTTCTACTTCTTCTGATTCACCCTCCAGACTTCACCTTCTCCTTCTCCTTCTTCTACTTCTTCTGATTCATCCTCCAGACTTCACCTTCTCCTTCTCCTTCTTCTGCTTCTTCTGATTCACCCTCCAGACTTCACCTTCTCCTTCTCCTTATTCTGCTTCTTCTGATTCACCCTCCAGACTTCACCTTCTCCTTCTCCTTCTTCTGCTTCTTCTGATTCACCCTCCAGACTTCACCTTCTCCTTCTCCTTCTTCTGCTTCTTCTGATTCACCCTCCAGACTTCACCTTCTCCTTCTCCTTCTTCTACTTCTTCTGATTCACCCTCCAGACTTCATCTTCTCTTCTCCTTCTTCTGCTTCTTCTGATTCACCCTCCAGACTTCACCTTCTCCTTCTCCTTCGTCTACTTCTTCTGATTCACCCTCCAGACTACACCTTCTCCTTCTCCTTCTTCTACTTCTTCTGATTCACCCTCCAGACTTCACCTTCTCCTTCTCCTTCTTCTGTTTCTTCTGATTCACTCTTCAGACTTCACCTTCTCCTTCTCCTTCTTCTACTTCTTCTGATTCACCCTCCAGACTTCACCTTCTCCTTCTCATTCTTCTACTTCTTCTGATTCACCCTCCAGACTTCATCTTCTCCTTCTCCTTCTTCTGCATCTTCTGATTCACCCTCCAGACTTCACCTTCTCCTTCTCCTTCTTTTGCTTCTTCTGATTCACCCTCCAGACTTCACCTTCTCCTTCTCCTTCTTCTACTTCTTCTGATTCACCCTCCAGACTTCACCTTCTCCTTCTCCTTCTTCTACTTCTTCTGATTCACCCTCCAGTCTTCACATTCTCCTTCTCCTTCTTCTGTTTCTTCTGCTTCAGCCTCCAGACTTCACCTTCTCCTTCTCTTTCTTCTGATTCTTCTGATTCACCCTCCAGACTTCACCTTCTCCTTCTCCTTCTTCTGATTCTTCTGATTCACCCTCCAGACTTCACCTTCTCCTTCTCCTTCTTCTGCTTCTTCTGATTCACCCTCCTGGCTTCACCTTCTCCTTCTCCTTCTTCTACTTCTTCTGATTCACCCTCCTGACTTCACCTTCTCCTTCTCCTTCTTCTCCTTCTTCTGCTTCACCCTCCAGACTTCACCTTCTCCTTCTCCTTCTTCTACCTCTTCTGATTCACCCTCCAGACTTCACCTTCTCCTTCTCCTTCTTCTGCTTCTTCTGATTCACCCTCCAGACTTCACCTTCTCCTTCTCCTTATTCTGCTTCTTCTGATTCACCCTCCAGACTTCACCTTCTCCTTCTCGTTATTCTGCTTCTTCTGATTCAACCTTCTGACTTCACCTTCTCCTTCTCCTTCTTCTGCTTCTTCTGATTCACCCTCCAGACTTCACCTTCTCCTTCTCCTTCTTCTGTTTCTTCTGATTCGCCCTCCAGACTTCACCTTCTCCTTCTCCTTCTTCTGCTTCTTCTGATTCACCCTCCTGACTTCACCTTCTCCTTCTCCTTCTACTTCTTCTGATTCACCCTCCTGACTTCACCTTCTCCTTCTCCTTCTTCTCCTTCTTCTGATTCACCCTCCAGACTTCACCTTCTCCTTCTCCTTCTTCTGCTTCTTCTGATTCACCCTCCAGACTTCACCTTCTCATTCTCCTTCTTCTGCTTCTTCTGCTGCGCCCTCCAGACTTCACCTTCTCCTTCTCCTTCTTCTGCTTCGTCTGCTTCACACTCCAGACTTCTCCTTCTCCTTCTCCTTCTTCTGCTTCTTCTGCTGCGCCCTCCAGGCTTCACCTTCTCCTTCTCCTTCTTCTGCTTCTTCTGCTTCACCGTCCTGACTTCACCTTCTCCTTCTCCTTCTTCTACTTCTTCTGCTACACCCCCCTGACTTCACCTGCTCCTTCTCCTTCTTCTGCTTCTTCTGATTCACCCTCCTAAATTCACCTTCTCCTTCTCCTTCTTCTGCTTCTTCTGATTCACCCTCCTGACTTCACCTTCTCCTTCTCCTTCTTCTGCTTCTTCTGATTCACCCTCCAGACTTCACCTTCTCCTTCTCCTTCTTCTGCTTCTTCTGATTCACCCTCCAGACTTCACCTTCTCCTTCTCCTTCTTCTGCTTCTTCTGCTTCACCCTCCAGACTTCACCTTCTCCTTCTCCTTCTTCTGCTTCTTCTGCTTCACCCTCCTGACTTCACCTTCTCCTTCTCCTTCTTCTACTTCTTCTGATTCACCCTCCAGACTTCACCTACTCCTTCTCCTTCTTCTGCTTCTCTTGCTTCACCCTCCAGACTTCACCTTCTCCTTCTCCTTCTTCTACCTCTTCTGATTCACCCTCCAGACTTCACCTTCTCTTTCTCCTTCTTCTGCTTCTTCTGATTCACCCTCCAGACTTCACCTTCTCCTTCTCCTTATTCTGCTTCTTCTGATTCACCCTCCAGACTTCACCTTCTCCTTCTCGTTATTCTTCTGCTTCTTCTGATTCAACCTCCAGACTTCACCTTCTCCTTCTCCTTCTTCTGCTTCTTCTGATTCACCCTCCAGACTTCACCTTCTCCTTCTCCTTCTTCTGTTTCTTCTGATTCGCCCTCCAGACTTCACCTTCTCCTTCTCCTTCTTCTGCTTCTTCTGATTCACCCTCCTGACTTCACCTTCTCCTTCTCCTTCTTCTACTTCTTCTGATTCACCCTCCTGACTTCACCTTCTCCTTCTCCTTCTTCTCCTTCTTCTGATTCACCCTCCAGACTTCACCTTCTCCTTCTCCTTCTTCTGCTTCTTCTGATTCACCCTCCAGACTTCACCTTCTCATTCTCCTTCTTCTGCTTCTTCTGCTGCGCCCTCCAGACTTCACCTTCTCCTTCTCCTTCTTCTGCTTCGTCTGCTTCACACTCCAGACTTCACCTTCTCCTTCTCCTTCTTCTGCTTCTTCTGCTGCGCCCTCCAGGCTTCACCTTCTCCTTCTCCTTCTTCTGCTTCTTCTGCTTCACCGTCCTGACTTCACCTTCTCCTTCTCCTTCTTCTACTTCTTCTGCTACACCTCCCTGACTTCACCTGCTCCTTCTCCTTCTTCTGCTTCTTCTGATTCACCCTCCAAATTCACCTTCTCCTTCTCCTTCTTCTGCTTCTTCTGATTCACCCTCCTGACTTCACCTTCTCCTTCTCCTTCTTCTGCTTCTTCTGATTCACCCTCCAGACTTCACCTTCTCCTTCTCCTTCTTCTGCTTCTTCTGATTCACCCTCCAGACTTCACCTTCTCCTTCTCCTTCTTCTGCTTCTTCTGCTTCACCCTCCAGACTTCACCTTCTCCTTCTCCTTCTTCTGCTTCTTCTGCTTCATCCTCCTGACTTCACCTTCTCCTTCTCCTTCTTCTACTTCTTCTGATTCACCCTCCAGACTTCACCTACTCCTTCTCCTTCTTCTGCTTCTTCTGCTTCACCCTCCAGACTTCACCTTCTCCTTCTCCTTCTTCTGCTTCTTCTGCTTCGCCCTCCAGACTTCACCTTCTCCTTCTCCTTCTTCTGCTTCTTCTGCTTCACTCTCCTGACTTCACCTTCTCCTTCTCCTTCTTCTACTTCTTCTGATTCACCCTCCAGACTTCACCCTCTCCTTCTCCTTCTTCTGCTTCTTCTGCTTCACCCTCCAGACTTCAACTTCTCTTTCTCCTTCTTCTGCTTCTTCTGCTGCGCCCTCCAGACTTCACCTTCTCCTTCTCCTTCTTCTGCTTCTTCTGATTCACCCTCCAGACTTCACCTTCTCCTTCTCCTTCTTCTACTTCTTCTGATCCACCCTCCTGACTTCACCTTCTCCTTCTCCTTCTTCTGCTTCTTCTGCTTCACCCTCCAGACTTCACCTTCTCCTTCTCCTTCTTCTGCTTCTTCTGCTTCACCCACCAGACTTCACCTTCTCCTTCTCCTTCTTCTGCTTCTTCTGCTTCACCCTCCTGACTTCACCTTCTCCTTCTCCTTCTTCCACCTCTTCTGATTCACCCTCCAGACTTCACCTTCTCCTTCTCCTTCTTCTGCTTCTTCTGATTCACCCTTCAGACTTCACCTTCTCCTTCTCCTTATTCTGCTTCTTCTGATTCACCCTCCAGACTTCACCTTCTCCTTCTCGTTATTCTGCTTCTTCTGATTCAACCTCCAGACTTCACCTTCTCCTTCTCCTTCTTCTGCTTCTTCTGATTCACCCTCCAGACTGCACCTTCTCCTTCTCCTTCTTCTACTTCTTTTGATCCACCCTCCTGACTTCACCTTCTCCTTCTCCTTCTTCTGCTTCTTCTGATTCACCCTCCTGACTTCACCTTCTCCTTCTCCTTCTTCTCCTTCTTCTGCTTCACCCTCCAGACTTCACCTTCTCCTGCTCCTTCTTCTACCTCTTCTGATTCACCCTCCAGACTTCACCTTCTCCTTCTCCTTCTTCTGCTTCTTCTGATTCACCCTCCAGACATCACCTTCTCCTTCTCCTTATTCTGCTTCTTCTGATTCACCCTCCAGACTTCACCTTCTCCTTCTCGTTATTCTGCTTCTTCTGATTCAACCTCCAGACTTCACCTTCTCCTTCTCCTTCTTCTGCTTCTTCTGATTCACCCTCCAGACTTCACCTTCTCCTTCTCCTTCTTCTGTTTCTTCTGATTCGCCCTCCAGACTTCACCTTCTCCTTCTCCTTCTTCTGCTTCTTCTGATTCACCCTCCTGACTTCACCTTCTCCTTCTCCTTCTTCTACTTCTTCTGATTCACCCTCCTGACTTCACCTTCTCCTTCTCCTTCTTCTACTTCTTCTGATTCACCCTCCAGACTTCACCTTCTCCTTCTCCTTCTTCTTCTTCTTCTGATTCACCCTCCAGACTTCACCTTCTCATTCTCCTTCTTCTGCTTCTTCTGCTGCGCCCTCCAGGCTTCACCTTCTCCTTCTCCTTCTTCTGCTTCTTCTGCTTCACACTCCAGACTTCACCTTCTCCTTCTCCTTCTTCTGCTTCTTCTGCTGCGCCCTCCAGGCTTCACCTTCTCCTTCTCCTTCTTCTGCTTCTTCTGCTTCACCGTCCTGACTTCACCTTCTCCTTCTCCTTCTTCTACTTCTTCTGCTACACCCCCCTGACTTCACCTGCTCCTTCTCCTTCTTCTGCTTCTTCGATTCACCCTCCTAAATTCACCTTCTCCTTCTCCTTCTTCTGCTTCTTCTGATTCACCCTCCTGACTTCACCTTCTCCTTCTCCTTCTTCTGCTTCTTCTGATTCACCCTCCAGACTTCACCTTCTCCTTCTCCTTCTTCTGCTTCTTCTGATTCACCCTCCAGACTTCACCTTCTCCTTCTCCTTCTTCTGCTTCTTCTGCTTCACCCTCCAGACTTCACCTTCTCCTTCTCCTTCTTCTGCTTCTTCTGCTTCACCCTCCTGACTTCACCTTCTCCTTCTACTTCTTCTACTTCTTCTGATTCACCCTCCAGACTTCACCTACTCCTTCTCCTTCTTCTGCTTCTTCTGCTTCACCCTCCAGACTTAACCTTCTCCTTCTCCTTCTTCTGCTTCTTCTGCTTCGCCCTCCAGACTTCACCTTCTCCTTCTCCTTCTTCTGCTTCTTCTGCTTCACTCTCCTGACTTCACCTTCTCCTTCTCCTTCTTCTACTTCTTCTGATTCACCCTCCAGACTTCACCCTCTCCTTCTCCTTCTTCTGCTTCTTCTGCTTCACCCTCCAGACTTCACCTTCTCTTTCTCCTTCTTCTGCTTCTTCTGCTGCGCCTTCCAGACTTCACCTTCTCCTTCTCCTTCTTCTGCTTCTTCTGATTCACCCTCCAGACTTCACCTTCTCCTTCTCCTTCTTCTACTTCTTCTGATCCACCCTCCTGACTTCACCTTCTCCTTCTCCTTCTTCTGCTTCTTCTGCTTCACCCTCCAGACTTCACCTTCTCCTTCTCCTTCTTCTGCTTCTTCTGCTTCACCCACCAGACTTCACCTTCTGCTTCTCCTTCTTCTGCTTCTTCTGCTTCACCCTCCTGACTTCACCTTCTCCTTCTCCTTCTTCTACCTCTTCTGATTCACCCTCCAGACTTCACCTTCTCCTTCTCCTTCTTCTGCTTCTTCTGATTCACCCTCCAGACTTCACCTTCTCCTTCTCCTTATTCTGCTTCTTCTGATTCACCCTCCAGACTTCACCTTCTCCTTCTCGTTATTCTGCTTCTTCTGATTCAACCTCCAGACTTCACCTTCTCCTTCTCCTTCTTCTGCTTCTTCTGATTCACCCTCCTGACTTCACCTTCTCCTTCTCCTTCTTCTCCTTCTTCTGCTTCACCCTCCAGACTTCACCTTCTCCTTCTCCTTCTTCTACCTCTTCTGATTCACCCTCCAGACTTCACCTTCTCCTTCTCCTTCTTCTACTTCTTCTGATTCACCCTCCAGACTTCACCTTCTCCTTCTCCTTCTTCTACTTCTTCTGATGCACCCTCCAGACTTCATCATCTCCTTCTCCTTCTTCTGCATCTTCTGATTCACCCTCCAGACTTCACCTTCTCCTTCTCCTTCTTCTGCTTCTTCTGATTCACCCTCCAGACTTCACCTTCTCCTTCTCCTTCTTCTACTTCTTCTGATTCACCCTCCAGACTTCACCTTCTCCTTCTCCTTCTTCTACTTCTTCTGATTCACCCTCCAGTCTTCACATTCTCCTTCTCCTTCTTCTGTTTCTTCTGCTTCAGCCTCCAGACTTCACCTTCTCCTTCTCTTTCTTCTGATTCTTCTGATTCACCCTCCAGACTTCACCTTCTCCTTCTCCTTCTTCTGATTCTTCTGATTCACCCTCCAGACTTCACCTTCTCCTTCTCCTTCTTCTGCTTCTTCTGATTCACCCTCCTGGCTTCACCTTCTCCTTCTCCTTCTTCTACTTCTTCTGATTCACCCTCCTGACTTCACCTTCTCCTTCTCCTTCTTCTCCTTCTTCTGCTTCACCCTCCAGACTTCACCTTCTCCTTCTCCTTCTTCTACCTCTTCTGATTCACCCTCCAGACTTCACCTTCTCCTTCTCCTTCTTCTGCTTCTTCTGATTCACCCTCCAGACTTCACCTTCTCCTTCTCCTTATTCTGCTTCTTCTGATTCACCCTCCAGACTTCACCTTCTCCTTCTCGTTATTCTGCTTCTTCTGATTCAACCTCCAGACTTCACCTTCTCCTTCTCCTTCTTCTGCTTCTTCTGATTCACCCTCCAGACTTCACCTTCTCCTTCTCCTTCTTCTGTTTCTTCTGATTCGCCCTCCAGACTTCACCTTCTCCTTCTCCTTCTTCTGCTTCTTCTGATACACCCTCCTGACTTCACCTTCTCCTTCTCCTTCTTCTACTTCTTCTGATTCACCCTCCTGACTTCACCTTCTCCTTCTCCTTCTTCTGCTTCTTCTGCTTCGCCCTCCAGACTTCACCTTCTCCTTCTCCTTCTTCTACTTCTTCTGATTCACCCTCCAGACTTCACCCTCTCCTTCTCCTTCTTCTGCTTCTTCTGCTTCACCCTCCAGACTTCACCTTCTCTTTCTCCTTCTTCTGCTTCTTCTGCTGCGCCTTCCAAACTTCACCTTCTCCTTCTCCTTCTTCTGCTTCTTCTGATTCACCCTCCAGACTTCACCTTCTCCTTCTCCTTCTTCTACTTCTTCTGATCCACCCTCCTGACTTCACCTTCTCCTTCTCCTTCTTCTGCTTCTTCTGCTTCACCCTCCAGACTTCACCTTCTCCTTCTCCTTCTTCTGCTTCTTCTGCTTCACCCACCAGACTTCACCTTCTCCTTCTCCTTCTTCTGCTTCTTCTGCTTCACCCTCCTGACTTCACCTTCTCCTTCTCCTTCTTCTACATCTTCTGATTCACCCTCCAGACTTCACCTTCTCCTTCTCCTTCTTCTGCTTCTTCTGATTCACCCTCCAGACTTCACCTTCTCCTTCTCCTTATTCTGCTTCTTCTGATTCACCCTCCAGACTTCACCTTCTCCTTCTCGTTATTCTGCTTCTTCTGATTCAACCTCCAGACTTCACCTTCTCCTTCTCCTTCTTCTGCTTCTTCTGATTCACCCTCCTGACTTCACCTTCTCCTTCTCCTTCTTCTCCTTCTTCTGCTTCACCCTCCAGACTTCACCTTCTCCTTCTCCTTCTTCTACCTCTTCTGATTCACCCTCCAGACTTCACCTTCTCCTTCTCCTTCTTCTACTTCTTCTGATTCACCCTCCAGACTTCACCTTCTCCTTCTCCTTCTTCTACTTCTTCTGATTCACCCTCCAGACTTCATCATCTCCTTCTCCTTCTTCTGCATCTTCTGATTCACCCTCCAGACTTCACCTTCTCCTTCTCCTTCTTCTGCTTCTTCTGATCACCCTCCAGACTTCACCTTCTCCTTCTCCTTCTTCTACTTCTTCTGATTCACCCTCCAGACTTCACCTTCTCCTTCTCCTTCTTCTACTTCTTCTGATTCACCCTCCAGTCTTCACATTCTCCTTCTCCTTCTTCTGTTTCTTCTGCTTCAGCCTCCAGACTTCACCTTCTCCTTCTCTTTCTTCTGATTCTTCTGATTCACCCTCCAGACTTCACCTTCTCCTTCTCCTTCTTCTGATTCTTCTGATTCACCCTCCAGACTTCACCTTCTCCTTCTCCTTCTTCTGCTTCTTCTGATTCACCCTCCTGGCTTCACCTTCTCCTTCTCCTTCTTCTACTTCTTCCGATTCACCCTCCTGACTTCACCTTCTCCTTCTCCTTCTTCTCCTTCTTCTGCTTCACCCTCCAGACTTCACCTTCTCCTTCTCCTTCTTCTACCTCTTCTGATTCACCCTCCAGACTTCACCTTCTCCTTCTCCTTCTTCTGCTTCTTCTGATTCACCCTCCAGACTTCACCTTCTCCTTCTCCTTATTCTGCTTCTTCTGATTCACCCTCCAGACTTCACCTTCTCCTTCTCGTTATTCTGCTTCTTCTGATTCAACCTCCAGACTTCACCTTCTCCTTCTCCTTCTTCTGCTTCTTCTGATTCACCCTCCTGACTTCACCTTCTCCTTCTCCTTCTTCTACTTCTTCTGCTTCACCCTCCAGACTTCACCTTCTCCTTCTCCTTCTTCTACTTCTTCTGATTCACCTTCCAGACTTCACCTTCTCCTTCTCCTTCTTCTGCTTCTTCTGATTCACCCTCCAGACTTCACCTTCTCCTTCTCCTTATTCTGCTTCTTCTGATTCACCCTCCAGACTTCACCTTCTCCTTCTCCTTCTGCTGCTTCTTCTGATTCACCCTCCAGACTTCACCTTTTCCTTCTCCTTCTTCTGCTTCTTCTGATTCACCCTCCAGACTTCACCTTCTCCTTCTCCTTCTTCTGCTTCTTCTGATTCACCCTCCAGACTTCACCTTCTCCTTCTTCTACTTCTTCTGATTCACCCTCCAGACTTCACCTTCTCCTTCTCTTTCTTCTGCTTCTTCTGATTCACCCTCCAGACTTCACCTTCTCCTTCTCCTTCTTCTGCTTCTTCTGCTTCACCCTCCAGACTTCACCTTCTCCTTCTCCTTCTTCTGCTTATTCTGCTTCACCCTCCTGACTTCACCTTCTCCTTCTCCTTCTTCTACTTCTTCTGATTCACCCTCCTGACTTCACCTTCTCCTTCTCCTTCTTCTACTTCTTCTGCTTCACCCTCCAGACTTCACCTTCTCCTTCTCCTTCTTCTACTTCTTCTGATTCACCCTCCAGACTTCACCTTCTCCTTCTCCTTCTTCTACTTCTTCTGATTCACCCTCCAGACTTCACCTTCTCCTTCTCCTTCTTCTACTTCTTCTGATTCATCCTCCAGACTTCACCTTCTCCTTCTCCTTCTTCTGCTTCTTCTGATTCACCCTCCAGACTTCACCTTCTCCTTCTCCTTATTCTGCTTCTTCTGATTCACCCTCCAGACATCACCTTCTCCTACTCCTTCTTCTGCTTCTTCTGATTCACCCTCCAGACTTCACCTTCTCCTTCTCCTTCTTCTGCTTCTTCTGATTCACCCTCCAGACTTCACCTTCTCCTTCTCCTTCTTCTACTTCTTCTGATTCACCCTCCAGACTTCATCTTCTCTTCTCCTTCTTCTGCTTCTTCTGATTCACCCTCCAGACTTCACCTTCTCCTTCTCCTTCGTCTACTTCTTCTGATTCACCCTCCAGACTACACCTTCTCCTTCTCCTTCTTCTACTTCTTCTGATTCACCCTCCAGACTTCACCTTCTCCTTCTCCTTCTTCTGTTTCTTCTGATTCACCCTTCAGACTTCACCTTCTCCTTCTCCTTCTTCTACTTCTTCTGATTCACCCTCCAGACTTCACCTTCTCCTTCTCCTTCTTCTACTTCTTCTGATTCACCCTCCAGACTTCATCTTCTCCTTCTCCTTCTTCTGCATCTTCTGATTCACCCTCCAGACTTCACCTTCTCCTTCTCCTTCTTCTGCTTCTTCTGATTCACCCTCCAGACTGCACCTTCTCCTTCTCCTTCTTCTACTTCTTCTGATTCACCCTCCAGACTTCACCTTCTCCTTCTCCTTCTTCTACTTCTTCTGATTCACCCTCCAGTCTTCACATTCTCCTTCTCCTTCTTCTGTTTCTTCTGCTTCAGCCTCCAGACTTCACCTTCTCCTTCTCTTTCTTCTGATTCTTCTGATTCACCCTCCAGACTTCACCTTCTACTTCTCCTTCTTCTGATTCTTCTGATTCACCCTCCAGACTTCACCTTCTCCTTCTCCTTCTTCTGCTTCTTCTGATTCACCCTCCTGGCTTCACCTTCTCCTTCTCCTTCTTCTACTTCTTCTGATTCACCCTCCTGACTTCACCTTCTCCTTCTCCTTCTTCTCCTTCTTCTGCTTCACCCTCCAGACTTCACCTTCTCCTTCTCCTTCTTCTACCTCTTCTGATTCACCCTCCAGACTTCACCTTCTCCTTCTCCTTCTTCTGCTTCTTCTGATTCACCATCCAGACTTCACCTTCTCCTTCTCCTTATTCTGCTTCTTCTGATTCACCCTCCAGACTTCACCTTCTCCTTCTCGTTATTCTGCTTCTTCTGATTCAACCTCCAGACTTCACCTTCTCCTTCTCCTTCTTCTGCTTCTTCTGATTCACCCTCCAGACTTCACCTTCTCCTTCTCCTTCTTCTGTTTCTTCTGATTCGCCCTCCAGACTTCACCTTCTCCTTCTCCTTCTTCTGCTTCTTCTGATTCACCCTCCTGACTTCACCTTCTCCTTCTCCTTCTTCTACTTCTTCTGATTCACCCTCCTGACTTCACCTTCTCCTTCTCCTTCTTCTGCTTCTTCTGATTCACCCTCCAGACTTCACCTTCTCATTCTCCTTCTTCTGCTTCTTCTGCTGCGCCCTCCAGACTTCATCTTCTCCTTCTCCTTCTTCTGCTTCTTCTGCTTCACACTCCAGACTTCACCTTCTCCTTCTCCTTCTTCTGCTTCTTCTGCTGCGCCCTCCAGGCTTCACCTTCTCCTTCTCCTTCTTCTGCTTCTTCTGCTTCACCGTCCTGACTTCACCTTCTCCTTCTCCTTCTTCTACTTCTTCTGCTACACCCCCCTGACTTCACCTGCTCCTTCTCCTTCTTCTGCTTCTTCTGATTCACCCTCCTAAATTCACCTTCTCCTTCTCCTTCTTCTCTTTCTTCTGATTCACCCTCCTGACTTCACCTTCTCCTTCTCCTTCTTCTGCTTCTTCTGATTCACCCTCCAGACTTCACCTTCTCCTTCTCCTTCTTCTGCTTCTTCTGATTCACCCTCCAGACTTCACCTTCTCCTTCTCCTTCTTCTGCTTCTTCTGCTTCACCCTCCAGACTTCACCTTCTCCTTCTCCTTCTTCTGCTTCTTCTGCTTCACCCTCCTGACTTCACCTTCTCCTTCTCCTTCTTCTACTTCTTCTGATTCACCCTCCAGACTTCACCTACTCCTTCTCCTTCTTCTGCTTCTTCTGCTTCACCCTCCAGACTTCACCTTCTCCTTCTCCTTCTTCTGCTTCTTCTGCTTCGCCCTCCAGACTTCACCTTCTCCTTCTCCTTCTTCTGCTTCTTCTGCTTCACTCTCCTGACTTCACCTTCTCCTTCTCCTTCTTCTACTTCTTCTGATTCACCCTCCAGACTTCACCCTCTGCTTCTCCTTCTTCTGCTTCTTCTGCTTCACCCTCCAGACTTCACCTTCTCTTTCTCCTTCTTCTGCTTCTTCTGCTGCGCCCTCCAGACTTCACCTTCTCCTTCTCCTTCTTCTGCTTCTTCTGATTCACCCTCCAGACTTCACCTTCTCCTTCTCCTTCTTCTACTTCTTCTGATCCACCCTCCTGACTTCACCTTCTCCTTCTCCTTCTTCTGCTTCTTCTGCTTCACCCTCCAGACTTCACCTTCTCCTTCTCCTTCTTCTGCTTCTTCTGCTTCACCCACCAGACTTCACCTTCTCCTTCTCCTTCTTCTGCTTCTTCTGCTTCACCCTCCTGACTTCACCTTCTCCTTCTCCTTCTTCTACCTCTTCTGATTCACCCTCCAGACTTCACCTTCTCCTTCTCCTTCTTCTGCTTCTTCTTATTCACCCTCCAGACTTCACCTTCTCCTTCTCCTTATTCTGCTTCTTCTGATTCACCCTCCAGACTTCACCTTCTCCTTCTCGTTATTCTGCTTCTTCTGATTCAACCTCCAGACTTCACCTTCTCCTTCTCCTTCTTCTGCTTCTTCTGATTCACCCTCCAGACTTCACCTTCTCCTTCTCCTTCTTCTGCTTCTTCTGATTCACCCTCCTGACTTCACCTTCTCCTTCTCCTTCTTCTACTTCTTCTGATTCACCCTCCTGACTTCACCTTCTCCTTCTCCTTCTTCTACTTCTTCTGATTCACCCTCCAGACTTCACCTTCTCCTTCTCCTTCTTCTTCTTCTTCTGATTCACCCTCCAGACTTCACCTTCTCATTCTCCTTCTTCTGCTTCTTCTGCTGCGCCCTCCAGACTTCACCTTCTCCTTCTCCTTCTTCTGCTTCTTCTGCTTCACACTCCAGACTTCACCTTCTCCTTCTCCTTCTTCTGCTTCTTCTGCTGCGCCCTCCAGGCTTCACCTTCTCCTTCTCCTTCTTCTGCTTCTTCTGCTTCACCGTCCTGACTTCACCTTCTCCTTCTCCTTCTTCTACTTCTTCTGCTACACCCCCCTGACTTCACCTGCTCCTTCTCCTTCTTCTGCTTCTTCTGATTCACCCTCCTAAATTCACCTTCTCCTTCTCCTTCTTCTGCTTCTTCTGATTCACCCTCCTGACTTCACCTTCTCCTTCTCCTTCTTCTGCTTCTTCTGATTCACCCTCCAGACTTCACCTTCTTCTTCTCCTTCTTCTGCTTCTTCTGATTCACCCTCCAGACTTCACCTTCTCCTTCTCCTTCTTCTGCTTCTTCTGCTTCACCCTCCAGACTTCACCTTCTCCTTCTCCTTCTTCTGCTTCTTCTGCTTCACCCTCCTGACTTCACCTTCTCCTTCTCCTTCTTCTACTTCTTCTGATTCACCCTCCAGACTTCACCTACTCCTTCTCCTTCTTCTGCTTCTTCTGCTTCACCCTCCAGACTTCACCTTCTCCTTCTCCTTTTTCTGCTTCTTCTGCTTCGCCCTCCAGACTTCACCTTCTCCTTCTCCTTCTTCTGCTTCTTCTGCTTCACTCTCCTGACTTCACCTTCTCCTTCTCCTTCTTCTACTTCTTCTGATTCACCCTCCAGACTTCACCCTCTCCTTCTCCTTCTTCTGCTTCTTCTGCTTCACCCTCCAGACTTCACCTTCTCTTTCTCCTTCTTCTGCTTCTTCTGCTGCGCCCTCCAGACTTCACCTTCTCCTTCTCCTTCTTCTGCTTCTTCTGATTCACCCTCCAGACTTCACCTTCTCCTTCTCCTTCTTCTACTTCTTCTGATCCACCCTCCTGACTTCACCTTCTCCTTCTCCTTCTTCTGCTTCTTCTGCTTCACCCTCCAGACTTCACCTTCTCCTTCTCCTTCTTCTGCTTCTTCTGCTTCACCCACCAGACTTCACCTTCTCCTTCTCCTTCTTCTGCTTCTTCTGCTTCACCCTCCTGACTTCACCTTCTCCTTCTCCTTCTTCTACCTCTTCTGATTCACCCTCCAGACTTCACCTTCTCCTTCTCCTTCTTCTGCTTCTTCTGATTCACCCTCCAGACTTCACCTTCTCCTTCTCCTTATTCTGCTTCTTCTGATTCACCCTCCAGACTTCACCTTCTCCTTCTCGTTATTCTGCTTCTTCTGATTCAACCTCCAGACTTCACCTTCTCCTTCTCCTTCTTCTGCTTCTTCTGATTCACCCTCCAGACTGCACCTTCTCCTTCTCCTTCTTCTACTTCTTCTGATCCACCCTCCTGACTTCACCTTCTCCTTCTCCTTCTTCTGCTTCTTCTGATTCACCCTCCTGGCTTCACCTTCTCCTTCTCCTTCTTCTACTTCTTCTGATTCACCCTCCTGACTTCACCTTCTCCTTCTCCTTCTTCTCCTTCTTCTGCTTCACCCTCCAGACTTCACCTTCTCCTGCTCCTTCTTCTACCTCTTCTGATTCACCCTCCAGACTTCACCTTCTCCTTCTCCTTCTTCTGCTTCTTCTGCTTCACCCTCCAGACTTCACCTTCTCCTTCTCCTTCTTCTGCTTCTTCTGCTTCACCCACCAGACTTCACCTTCTCCTTCTCCTTCTTCTGCTTCTTCTGCTTCACCCTCCTGACTTCACCTTCTCCTTCTCCTTCTTCTACCTCTTCTGATTCACCCTCCAGACTTCACCTTCTCCTTCTCCTTCTTCTGCTTCTTCTTATTCACCCTCCAGACTTCACCTTCTCCTTCTCCTTATTCTGCTTCTTCTGATTCACCCTCCAGACTTCACCTTCTCCTTCTCGTTATTCTGCTTCTTCTGATTCAACCTCCAGACTTCACCTTCTCCTTCTCCTTCTTCTGCTTCTTCTGATTCACCCTCCAGACTTCACCTTCTCCTTCTCCTTCTTCTGCTTCTTCTGATTCACCCTCCTGACTTCACCTTCTCCTTCTCCTTCTTCTACTTCTTCTGATTCACCCTCCTGACTTCACCTTCTCCTTCTCCTTCTTCTACTTCTTCTGATTCACCCTCCAGACTTCACCTTCTCCTTCTCCTTCTTCTTCTTCTTCTGATTCACCCTCCAGACTTCACCTTCTCATTCTCCTTCTTCTGCTTCTTCTGCTGCGCCCTCCAGACTTCACCTTCTCCTTCTCCTTCTTCTGCTTCTTCTGCTTCACACTCCAGACTTCACCTTCTCCTTCTCCTTCTTCTGCTTCTTCTGCTGCGCCCTCCAGGCTTCACCTTCTCCTTCTCCTTCTTCTGCTTCTTCTGCTTCACCGTCCTGACTTCACCTTCTCCTTCTCCTTCTTCTACTTCTTCTGCTACACCCCCCTGACTTCACCTGCTCCTTCTCCTTCTTCTGCTTCTTCTGATTCACCCTCCTAAATTCACCTTCTCCTTCTCCTTCTTCTGCTTCTTCTGATTCACCCTCCTGACTTCACCTTCTCCTTCTCCTTCTTCTGCTTCTTCTGATTCACCCTCCAGACTTCACCTTCTTCTTCTCCTTCTTCTGCTTCTTCTGATTCACCCTCCAGACTTCACCTTCTCCTTCTCCTTCTTCTGCTTCTTCTGCTTCACCCTCCAGACTTCACCTTCTCCTTCTCCTTCTTCTGCTTCTTCTGCTTCACCCTCCTGACTTCACCTTCTCCTTCTCCTTCTTCTACTTCTTCTGATTCACCCTCCAGACTTCACCTACTCCTTCTCCTTCTTCTGCTTCTTCTGCTTCACCCTCCAGACTTCACCTTCTCCTTCTCCTTCTTCTGCTTCTTCTGCTTCGCCCTCCAGACTTCACCTTCTCCTTCTCCTTCTTCTGCTTCTTCTGCTTCACTCTCCTGACTTCACCTTCTCCTTCTCCTTCTTCTACTTCTTCTGATTCACCCTCCAGACTTCACCCTCTCCTTCTCCTTCTTCTGCTTCTTCTGCTTCACCCTCCAGACTTCACCTTCTCTTTCTCCTTCTTCTGCTTCTTCTGCTGCGCCCTCCAGACTTCACCTTCTCCTTCTCCTTCTTCTGCTTCTTCTGATTCACCCTCCAGACTTCACCTTCTCCTTCTCCTTCTTCTACTTCTTCTGATCCACCCTCCTGACTTCACCTTCTCCTTCTCCTTCTTCTGCTTCTTCTGCTTCACCCTCCAGACTTCACCTTCTCCTTCTCCTTCTTCTGCTTCTTCTGCTTCACCCACCAGACTTCACCTTCTCCTTCTCCTTCTTCTGCTTCTTCTGCTTCACCCTCCTGACTTCACCTTCTCCTTCTCCTTCTTCTACCTCTTCTGATTCACCCTCCAGACTTCACCTTCTCCTTCTCCTTCTTCTGCTTCTTCTGATTCACCCTCCAGACTTCACCTTCTCCTTCTCCTTATTCTGCTTCTTCTGATTCACCCTCCAGACTTCACCTTCTCCTTCTCGTTATTCTGCTTCTTCTGATTCAACCTCCAGACTTCACCTTCTCCTTCTCCTTCTTCTGCTTCTTCTGATTCACCCTCCAGACTGCACCTTCTCCTTCTCCTTCTTCTACTTCTTCTGATCCACCCTCCTGACTTCACCTTCTCCTTCTCCTTCTTCTGCTTCTTCTGATTCACCCTCCTGGCTTCACCTTCTCCTTCTCCTTCTTCTACTTCTTCTGATTCACCCTCCTGACTTCACCTTCTCCTTCTCCTTCTTCTCCTTCTTCTGCTTCACCCTCCAGACTTCACCTTCTCCTGCTCCTTCTTCTACCTCTTCTGATTCACCCTCCAGACTTCACCTTCTCCTTCTCCTTCTTCTGCTTCTTCTGCTTCACCCTCCAGACTTCACCTTCTCCTTCTCCTTCTTCTGCTTCTTCTGCTTCACCCACCAGACTTCACCTTCTCCTTCTCCTTCTTCTGCTTCTTCTGCTTCACCCTCCTGACTTCACCTTCTCCTTCTCCTTCTTCTACCTCTTCTGATTCACCCTCCAGACTTCACCTTCTCCTTCTCCTTCTTCTGCTTCTTCTTATTCACCCTCCAGACTTCACCTTCTCCTTCTCCTTATTCTGCTTCTTCTGATTCACCCTCCAGACTTCACCTTCTCCTTCTCGTTATTCTGCTTCTTCTGATTCAACCTCCAGACTTCACCTTCTCCTTCTCCTTCTTCTGCTTCTTCTGATTCACCCTCCAGACTTCACCTTCTCCTTCTCCTTCTTCTGCTTCTTCTGATTCACCCTCCTGACTTCACCTTCTCCTTCTCCTTCTTCTACTTCTTCTGATTCACCCTCCTGACTTCACCTTCTCCTTCTCCTTCTTCTACTTCTTCTGATTCACCCTCCAGACTTCACCTTCTCCTTCTCCTTCTTCTTCTTCTTCTGATTCACCCTCCAGACTTCACCTTCTCATTCTCCTTCTTCTGCTTCTTCTGCTGCGCCCTCCAGACTTCACCTTCTCCTTCTCCTTCTTCTGCTTCTTCTGCTTCACACTCCAGACTTCACCTTCTCCTTCTCCTTCTTCTGCTTCTTCTGCTGCGCCCTCCAGGCTTCACCTTCTCCTTCTCCTTCTTCTGCTTCTTCTGTTTCACCGTCCTGACTTCACCTTCTCCTTCTCCTTCTTCTACTTCTTCTGCTACACCCCCCTGACTTCACCTGCTCCTTCTCCTTCTTCTGCTTCTTCTGATTCACCCTCCTAAATTCACCTTCTCCTTCTCCTTCTTCTGCTTCTTCTGATTCACCCTCCTGACTTCACCTTCTCCTTCTCCTTCTTCTGCTTCTTCTGATTCACCCTCCAGACTTCACCTTCTTCTTCTCCTTCTTCTGCTTCTTCTGATTCACCCTCCAGACTTCACCTTCTCCTTCTCCTTCTTCTGCTTCTTCTGCTTCACCCTCCAGACTTCACCTTCTCCTTCTCCTTCTTCTGCTTCTTCTGCTTCACCCTCCTGACTTCACCTTCTCCTTCTCCTTCTTCTACTTCTTCTGATTCACCCTCCAGACTTCACCTACTCCTTCTCCTTCTTCTGCTTCTTCTGCTTCACCCTCCAGACTTCACCTTCTCCTTCTCCTTCTTCTGCTTCTTCTGCTTCGCCCTCCAGACTTCACCTTCTCCTTCTCCTTCTTCTGCTTCTTCTGCTTCACTCTCCTGACTTCACCTTCTCCTTCTCCTTCTTCTACTTCTTCTGATTCACCCTCCAGACTTCACCCTCTCCTTCTCCTTCTTCTGCTTCTTCTGCTTCACCCTCCAGACTTCACCTTCTCTTTCTCCTTCTTCTGCTTCTTCTGCTGCGCCCTCCAGACTTCACCTTCTCCTTCTCCTTCTTCTGCTTCTTCTGATTCACCCTCCAGACTTCACCTTCTCCTTCTCCTTCTTCTACTTCTTCTGATCCACCCTCCTGACTTCACCTTCTCCTTCTCCTTCTTCTGCTTCTTCTGCTTCACCCTCCAGACTTCACCTTCTCCTTCTCCTTCTTCTGCTTCTTCTGCTTCACCCACCAGACTTCACCTTCTCCTTCTCCTTCTTCTGCTTCTTCTGCTTCACCCTCCTGACTTCACCTTCTCCTTCTCCTTCTTCTACCTCTTCTGATTCACCCTCCAGACTTCACCTTCTCCTTCTCCTTCTTCTGCTTCTTCTGATTCACCCTCCAGACTTCACCTTCTCCTTCTCCTTATTCTGCTTCTTCTGATTCACCCTCCAGACTTCACCTTCTCCTTCTCGTTATTCTGCTTCTTCTGATTCAACCTGCAGACTTCACCTTCTCCTTCTCCTTCTTCTGCTTCTTCTGATTCACCCTCCAGACTGCACCTTCTCCTTCTCCTTCTTCTACTTCTTCTGATCCACCCTCCTGACTTCACCTTCTCCTTCTCCTTCTTCTGCTTCTTCTGATTCACCCTCCTGGCTTCACCTTCTCCTTCTCCTTCTTCTACTTCTTCTGATTCACCCTCCTGACTTCACCTTCTCCTTCTCCTTCTTCTCCTTCTTCTGCTTCACCCTCCAGACTTCACCTTCTCCTGCTCCTTCTTCTACCTCTTCTGATTCACCCTCCAGACTTCACCTTCTCCTTCTCCTTCTTCTGCTTCTTCTGATTCACCCTCCAGACTTCACCTTCTCCTTCTCCTTATTCTGCTTCTTCTGATTCACCCTCCAGACTTCACCTTCTCCTTCTCGTTATTCTGCTTCTTCTGATTCAACCTCCAGACTTCACCTTCTCCTTCTCCTTCTTCTGCTTCTTCTGATTCACCCTCCAGACTTCACCTTCTCCTTCTCCTTCTTCTGTTTCTTCTGATTCGCCCTCCAGACTTCTCCTTCTCCTTCTCCTTCTTCTGCTTCTTCTGATTCACCCTCCTGACTTCACCTTCTCCTTCTCCTTCTTCTACTTCTTCTGATTCACCCTCCTGACTTCACCTTCTCCTTCTCCTTCTTCTACTTCTTCTGATTCACCCTCCAGACTTCACCTTCTCCTTCTCCTTCTTCTTCTTCTTCTGATTCACCCTCCAGACTTCACCTTCTCATTCTCCTTCTTCTGCTTCTTCTGCTGCGCCCTCCAGACTTCACCTTCTCCTTCTCCTTCTTCTGCTTCTTCTGCTTCACACTCCAGACTTCACCTTCTCCTTCTCCTTCTTCTGCTTCTTCTGCTGCGCCCTCCAGGCTTCACCTTCTCCTTCTCCTTCTTCTGCTTCTTCTGCTTCACCGTCCTGACTTCACCTTCTCCTTCTCCTTCTTCTACTTCTTCTGCTACACCCCCCTGACTTCACCTGCTCCTTCTCCTTCTTCTGCTTCTTCTGATTCACCCTCCTAAATTCACCTTCTCCTTCTCCTTCTTCTGCTTCTTCTGATTCACCCTCCTGATTTCACCTTCTCCTTCTCCTTCTTCTGCTTCTTCTGATTCACCCTCCAGACTTCACCTTCTCCTTCTCCTTCTTCTGCTTCTTCTGATTCACCCTCCAGACTTCACCTTCTCCTTCTCCTTCTTCTGCTTCTTCTGCTTCACCCTCCAGACTTCACCTTCTCCTTCTCCTTCTTCTGCTTCTTCTGCTTCACCCTCCTGACTTCACCTTCTCCTTCTCCTTCTTCTACTTCTTCTGATTCACCCTCCAGACTTCACCTTCTCCTTCTCCTTCTTCTGCTTCTTCTGCTTCAGCCTCCAGACTTAACCTTCTCCTTCTCCTTCTTCTGCTTCTTCTGCTTCGCCCTCCAGACTTCACCTTCTCCTTCTCCTTCTTCTGCTTCTTCTGCTTCACTCTCCTGACTTCACCTTCTCCTTCTCCTTCTTCTACTTCTTCTGATTCACCCTCCAGACTTCACCCTCTCCTTCTCCTTCTTCTACTTCTTCTGCTTCACCCTCCAGACTTCACCTTCTCTTTCTCCTTCTTCTGCTTCTTCTGCTGCGCCTTCCAGACTTCACCTTCTCCTTCTCCTTCTTCTGCTTCTTCTGATTCACCCTCCAGACTTCACCTTCTCCTTCTCCTTCTTCTACTTCTTCTGATCCACCCTCCTGACTTCACCTTCTCCTTCTCCTTCTTCTGCTTCTTCTGCTTCACCCTCCAGACTTCACCTTCTCCTTCTCCTTCTTCTGCTTCTTCTGCTTCACCCACCAGACTTCACCTTCTCCTTCTCCTTCTTCTGCTTCTTCTGCTTCACCCTCCTGACTTCACCTTCTCCTTCTCCTTCTTCTACCTCTTCTGATTCACCCTCCAGACTTCACCTTCTCCTTCTTCTACTTCTTCTGATTCACCCTCCAGACTTCACCTTCTCCTTCTCCTTCTTCTACTTCTTCTGATTCACCCTCCAGACTTCATCATCTCCTTCTCCTTCTTCTGCATCTTCTGATTCACCCTCCAGACTTCACCTTCTCCTTCTCCTTCTTCTGCTTCTTCTGATTCACCCTCCAGACTTCACCTTCTCCTTCTCCTTATTCTGCTTCTTCTAATTCACCCTCCAGACTTCACCTTCTACTTCTCCTTCTTCTACTTCTTCTGATTCACCCTCCAGTCTTCACATTCTCCTTCTCCTTCTTCTGTTTCTTCTGCTTCAGCCTCCAGACTTCACCTTCTCCTTCTCTTTCTTCTGATTCTTCTGATTCACCCTCCAGACTTCACCTTCTCCTTCTCCTTCTTCTGATTCTTCTGATTCACCCTCCAGACTTCACCTTCTCCTTCTCCTTCTTCTGCTTCTTCTGATTCACCCTCCTGGCTTCACCTTCTCCTTCTCCTTCTTCTACTTCTTCTGATTCACCCTCCTGACTTCACCTTCTCCTTCTCCTTCTTCTCCTTCTTCTGCTTCACCCTCCAGACTTCACCTTCTCCTTCTCCTTCTTCTACCTCTTCTGATTCACCCTCCAGACTTCACCTTCTCCTTCTCCTTCTTCTGCTTCTTCTGATTCACCCTCCAGACTTCACCTTCTCCTTCTCCTTATTCTGCTTCTTCTGATTCACCCTCCAGACTTCACCTTCTCCTTCTCGTTATTCTGCTTCTTCTGATTCAACCTCCAGATTTCACCTTCTCCTTCTCCTTCTTCTGCTTCTTCTGATTCACCCTCTAGACTTCACCTTCTCCTTCTCCTTCTTCTGTTTCTTCTGATTCGCCCTCCAGACTTCACCTTCTCCTTCTCCTTCTTCTGCTTCTTCTGATTCACCCTCCTGACTTCACCTTCTCCTTCTCCTTCTTCTACTTCTTCTGATTCACCCTCCTGACTTCACCTTCTCCTTCTCCTTCTTCTACTTCTTCTGATTCACCCTCCAGACTTCACCTTCTCCTTCACCTTCTTCTGCTTCTTCTGCTTCACCCTCCAGACTTAACCTTCTCCTTCTCCTTCTTCTGCTTCTTCTGCTTCGCCCTCCAGACTTCACCTTCTCCTTCTCCTTCTTCTGCTTCTTCTGCTTCACTCTCCTGACTTCACCTTCTCCTTCTCCTTCTTCTACTTCTTCTGATTCACCCTCCAGACTTCACCCTCTCCTTCTCCTTCTTCTGCTTCTTCTGCTTCACCCTCCAGACTTCACCTTCTCTTTCTCCTTCTTCTGCTTCTTCTGCTGCGCCTTCCAGACTTCACCTTCTCCTTCTCCTTCTTCTGCTTCTTCTGATTCACCCTCCAGACTTCACCTTCTCCTTCTTCTGTTTCTTCTGATTCGCCCTCCAGACTTCACCTTCTCCTTCTCCTTCTTCTGCTTCTTCTGATTCACCCTCCTGACTTCACCTTCTCCTTCTCCTTCTTCTACTTCTTCTGATTCACCCTCCTGACTTCACCTTCTCCTTCTCCTTCTTCTACTTCTTCTGATTCACCCTCCAGACTTCACCTTCTCCTTCTCCTTCTTCTTCTTCTTCTGATTCACCCTCCAGACTTCACCTTCTCATTCTCCTTCTTCTGCTTCTTCTGCTGCGCCCTCCAGACTTCACCTTCCCCTTCTCCTTCTTCTGATTCTTCTGCTTCACACTCCAGACTTCACCTTCTCCTTCTCCTTCTTCTGCTTCTTCTGCTGCGCCCTCCAGGCTTCACCTTCTCCTTCTCCTTCTTCTGCTTCTTCTGCTTCACCGTCCTGACTTCACCTTCTCCTTCTCCTTCTTCTACTTCTTCTGCTACACCCCCCTGACTTCACCTGCTCCTTCTCCTTCTTCTGCTTCTTCTGATTCACCCTCCTAAATTCACCTTCTCCTTCTCCTTCTTCTGCTTCTTCTGATTCACCCTCCTGACTTCACCTTCTCCTTCTCCTTCTTCTGCTTCTTCTGATTCACCCTCCAGACTTCACCTTCTCCTTCTCCTTCTTCTGCTTCTTCTGATTCACCCTCCAGACTTCACCTTCTCCTTCTCCTTCTTCTGCTTCTTCTGCTTCACCCTCCAGACTTCACCTTCTCCTTCTCCTTCTTCTGCTTCTTCTGCTTCACCCTCCTGACTTCACCTTCTCCTTCTCCTTCTTCTACTTCTTCTGATTCACCCTCCAGACTTCACCTACTCCTTCTCCTTCTTCTGCTTCTTCTGCTTCACCCTCCAGACTTAACCTTCTCCTTCTCCTTCTTCTGCTTCTTCTGCTTCGCCCTCCAGACTTCACCTTCTCCTTCTCCTTCTTCTGCTTCTTCTGCTTCACTCTCCTGACTTCACCTTCTCCTTCTCCTTCTTCTACTTCTTCTGATTCACCCTCCAGACTTCACCCTCTCCTTCTCCTTCTTCTGCTTCTTCTGCTTCACCCTCCAGACTTCACCTTCTCTTTCTCCTTCTTCTGCTTCTTCTGCTGCGCCTTCCAGACTTCACCTTCTCCTTCTCCTTCTTCTGCTTCTTCTGATTCACCCTCCAGACTTCACCTTCTCCTTCTCCTTCTTCTACTTCTTCTGATCCACCCTCCTGACTTCACCTTCTCCTTCTCCTTCTTCTGCTTCTTCTGCTTCACCCTCCAGACTTCACCTTCTCCTTCTCCTTCTTCTGCTTCTTCTGCTTCACCCACCAGACTTCACCTTCTCCTTCTCCTTCTTCTGCTTCTTCTGCTTCACCCTCCTGACTTCACCTTCTCCTTCTCCTTCTTCTACCTCTTCTGATTCACCCTCCAGACTTCACCTTCTCCTTCTCCTTCTTCTGCTTCTTCTGATTCACACTCCAGACTTCACCTTCTCCTTCTCCTTATTCTGCTTCTTCTGATTCACCCTCCAGACTTCACCTTCTCCTTCTCGTTATTCTGCTTCTTCTGATTCAACCTCCAGACTTCACCTTCTCCTTCTCCTTCTTCTGCTTCTTCTGATTCACCCTCCTGACTTCACCTTCTCCTTCTCCTTCTTCTCCTTCTTCTGCTTCACCCTCCAGACTTCACCTTCTCCTTCTCCTTCTTCTACCTCTTCTGATTCACCCTCCAGACTTCACCTTCTCCTTCTCCTTCTTCTACTTCTTCTGATTCACCCTCCAGACTTCACCTTCTCCTTCTCCTTCTTCTACTTCTTCTGATTCACCCTCCAGACTTCATCATCTCCTTCTCCTTCTTCTGCATCTTCTGATTCACCCTCCAGACTTCACCTTCTCCTTCTCCTTCTTCTGCTTCTTCTGATTCACCCTCCAGACTTCACCTTCTCCTTCTCCTTATTCTGCTTCTTCTGATTCACCCTCCAGACTTCACCTTCTCCTTCTCCTTCTTCTACTTCTTCTGATTCACCCTCCAGTCTTCACATTCTCCTTCTCCTTCTTCTGTTTCTTCTGCTTCAGCCTCCAGACTTCACCTTCTCCTTCTCTTTCTTCTGATTCTTCTGATTCACCCTCCAGACTTCACCTTCTCCTTCTCCTTCTTCTGATTCTTCTGATTCACCCTCCAGACTTCACCTTCTCCTTCTCCTTCTTCTGCTTCTTCTGATTCACCCTCCTGGCTTCACCTTCTCCTTCTCCTTCTTCTACTTCTTCTGATTCACCCTCCTGACTTCACCTTCTCCTTCTCCTTCTTCTACCTCTTCTGATTCACCCTCCAGACTTCACCTTCTCCTTCTCCTTCTTCTACTTCTTCTGATTCACCCTCCAGACTTCACCTTCTCCTTCTCCTTCTTCTACTTCTTCTGATTCACCCTCCAGACTTCATCATCTCCTTCTCCTTCTTCTGCATCTTCTGATTCACCCTCCAGACTTCACCTTCTCCTTCTCCTTCTTCTGCTTCTTCTGATTCACCCTCCAGACTTCACCTTCTCCTTCTCCTTATTCTGCTTCTTCTGATTCACCCTCCAGACTTCACCTTCTCCTTCTCCTTCTTCTACTTCTTCTGATTCACCCTCCAGTCTTCACATTCTCCTTCTCCTTCTTCTGTTTCTTCTGCTTCAGCCTCCAGACTTCAGCTTCTCCTTCTCTTTCTTCTGATTCTTCTGATTCACCCTCCAGACTTCACCTTCTCCTTCTCCTTCTTCTGATTCTTCTGATTCACCCTCCAGACTTCACCTTCTACTTCTCCTTCTTCTGCTTCTTCTGATTCACCCTCCTGGCTTCACCTTCTCCTTCTCCTTCTTCTACTTCTTCTGATTCACCCTCCTGACTTCACCTTCTCCTTCTCCTTCTTCTCCTTCTTCTGCTTCACCCTCCAGACTTCACCTTCTCCTTCTCCTTCTTCTACCTCTTCTGATTCACCCTCCAGACTTCACCTTCTCCTTCTCCTTCTTCTGCTTCTTCTGATTCACCCTCCAGACTTCACCTTCTCCTTCTCCTTATTCTGCTTCTTCTGATTCACCCTCCAGACTTCACCTTCTCCTTCTCGTTATTCTGCTTCTTCTGATTCAACCTCCAGACTTCACCTTCTCCTTCTCCTTCTTCTGCTTCTTCTGATTCACCCTCCAGACTTCACCTTCTCCTTCTCCTTCTTCTGTTTCTTCTGATTCGCCCTCCAATCTTCACCTTCTCCTTCTCCTTCTTCTGCTTCTTCTGATTCACCCTCCTGACTTCACCTTCTCCTTCTCCTTCTTCTACTTCTTCTGATTCACCCTCCTGACTTCACCTTCTCCTTCTCCTTCTTCTACTTCTTCTGATTCACCCTCCAGACTTCACCTTCTCCTTCACCTTCTTCTGCTTCTTCTGCTTCACCCTCCAGACTTAACCTTCTCCTTCTCCTTCTTCTGCTTCTTCTGCTTCGCCCTCCAGACTTCACCTTCTCCTTCTCCTTCTTCTGCTTCTTCTGCTTCACTCTCCTGACTTCACCTTCTCCTTCTCCTTCTTCTACTTCTTCTGATTCACCCTCCAGACTTCACCCTCTCCTTCTCCTTCTTCTGCTTCTTCTGCTTCACCCTCCAGACTTCACCTTCTCTTTCTCCTTCTTCTGCTTCTTCTGCTGCGCCTTCCAGACTTCACCTTCTCCTTCTCCTTCTTCTGCTTCTTCTGATTCTCCCTCCAGACTTCACCTTCTCCTTCTCCTTCTTCTACTTCTTCTGATCCACCCTCCTGACTTCACCTTCTCCTTCTCCTTCTTCTGCTTCTTCTGCTTCACCCTCCAGACTTCACCTTCTCCTTCTCCTTCTTCTGCTTCTTCTGCTTCACCCACCAGACTTCACCTTCTCCTTCTCCTTCTTCTGCTTCTTCTGCTTCACCCTCCTGACTTCACCTTCTCCTTCTCCTTCTTCTACCTCTTCTGATTCACCCTCCAGACTTCACCTTCTCCTTCTCCTTCTTCTGCTTCTTCTGATTCACCCTCCAGACTTCACCTTCTCCTTCTCCTTATTCTGCTTCTTCTGATTCACCCTCCAGACTTCACCTTCTCCTTCTCGTTATTCTGCTTCTTCTGATTCAACCTCCAGACTTCACCTTCTCCTTCTCCTTCTTCTGCTTCTTCTGATTCACCCTCCTGACTTCACCTTCTCCTTCTCCTTCTTCTCCTTCTTCTGCTTCACCCTCCAGACTTCACCTTCTCCTTCTCCTTCTTCTACCTCTTCTGATTCACCCTCCAGACTTCACCTTCTCCTTCTCCTTCTTCTACTTCTTCTGATTCACCCTCCAGACTTCATCATCTCCTTCTCCTTCTTCTGCATCTTCTGATTCACCCTCCAGACTTCACCTTCTCCTTCTCCTTCTTCTGCTTCTTCTGATTCACCCTCCAGACTTCACCTTCTCCTTCTCCTTCTTCTACTTCTTCTGATTCACCCTCCAGACTTCACCTTCTCCTTCTCCTTCTTCTACTTCTTCTGATTCACCCTCCAGTCTTCACATTCTCCTTCTCCTTCTTCTGTTTCTTCTGCTTCAGCATCCAGACTTCACCTTCTCCTTCTCTTTCTTCTGATTCTTCTGATTCACCCTCCAGACTTCACCTTCTCCTTCTCCTTCTTCTGATTCTTCTGATTCACCCTCCAGACTTCACCTTCTCCTTCTCCTTCTTCTGCTTCTTCTGATTCACCCTCCTGGCTTCACCTTCTCCTTCTCCTTCTTCTACTTCTTCTGATTCACCCACCTGACTTCACCTTCTCCTTCTCCTTCTTCTCCTTCTTCTGCTTCACCCTCCAGACTTCACCTTCTCCTTCTCCTTCTTCTACCTCTTCTGATTCACCCTTCAGACTTCACCTTCTCCTTCTCCTTCTTCTGCTTCTTCTGATTCACCCTCCAGACTTCACCTTCTCCTTCTCCTTATTCTGCTTCTTCTGATTCACCCTCCAGACTTCACCTTCTCCTTCTCGTTATTCTGCTTCTTCTGATTCAACCTCCAGACTTCACCTTCTCCTTCTCCTTCTTCTGCTTCTTCTGATTCACCCTCCAGACTTCACCTTCTCCTTCTCCTTCTTCTGTTTCTTCTGATTCGCCCTCCAGACTTCACCTTCTCCTTCTCCTTCTTCTGCTTCTTCTGATTCACCCTCCTGACTTCACCTTCTCCTTCTCCTTCTTCTACTTCTTCTGATTCACCCTCCTGACTTCACCTTCTCCTTCTCCTTCTTCTACTTCTTCTGATTCACCCTCCAGACTTCCCCTTCTCCTTCTCCTTCTTCTGCTTCTTCTGATTCACCCTCCAGACTTCACCTTCTCATTCTCCTTCTTCTGCTTCTTCTGCTGCGCCCTCCAGACTTCACCTTCTCCTTCTCCTTCTTCTGCTTCTTCTGCTTCACACTCCAGACTTCACCTTCTCCTTCTCCTTCTTCTGCTTCTTCTGCTGCGCCCTCCAGGCTTCACCTTCTCCTTCTCCTTCTTCTGCTTCTTCTGCTTCACCGTCCTGACTTCACCTTCTCCTTCTCCTTCTTCTACTTCTTCTGATTCACCCTCCAGACTACACCTTCTCCTTCTCCTTCTTCTACTTCTTCTGATTCACCCTCCAGACTTCACCTTCTCCTTCTCGTTATTCTGCTTCTTCTGATTCAACCTCCAGACTTCACCTTCTCCTTCTCCTTCTTCTGCTTCTTCTGATTCACCCTCCAGACTTCACCTTCTCCTTCTCCTTCTTCTGTTTCTTCTGATTCGCCCTCCAGACTTCACCTTCTCCTTCTCCTTCTTCTGCTTCTTCTGATTCACCCTCCTGACTTCACCTTCTCCTTCTCCTTCTTCTACTTCTTCTGATTCACCCTCCAGACTACACCTTCTCCTTCTCCTTCTTCTACTTCTTCTGATTCACCCTCCAGACTTCACCTTCTCCTTCTCCTTCTTCTGTTTCTTCTGATTCACCCTCCAGACTTCACCTTCTCCTTCTCCTTCTTCTACTTCTTCTGATTCACCCTCCAGACTTCACCTTCTCCTTCTCCTTCGTCTACTTCTTCTGATTCACCCTCCAGACTACACCTTCTCCTTCTCCTTCTTCTGCTTCTTCTGATTCACCCTCCAGACTTCACCTTCTCCTTCTCCTTCTTAAACTTCTTCTGATTCACCCTCCAGACTTCATCATCTCCTTCTCCTTCTTCTGCATCTTCTGATTCACCCTCCAGACTTCACCTTCTCCTTCTCCTTCTTCTGCTTCTTCTGATTCACCCTCCAGACTTCACCTTCTCCTTCTCCTTATTCTGCTTCTTCTGATTCACCCTCCAGACTTCACCTTCTCCTTCTCCTTCTTCTACTTCTTCTGATTCACCCTCCTGGCTTCACCTTCTCCTTCTCCTTCTTCTACTTCTTCTGATTCACCCACCTGACTTCACCTTCTCCTTCTCCTTCTTCTCCTTCTTCTGCTTCACCCTCCAGACTTCACCTTCTCCTTCTCCTTCTTCTACCTCTTCTGATTCACCCTTCAGACTTCACCTTCTCCTTCTCCTTCTTCTGCTTCTTCTGATTCACCCTCCAGACTTCACCTTCTCCTTCTCCTTATTCTGCTTCTTCTGATTCACCCTCCAGACTTCACCTTCTCCTTCTCGTTATTCTGCTTCTTCTGATTCAACCTCCAGACTTCACCTTCTCCTTCTCCTTCTTCTGCTTCTTCTGATTCACCCTCCAGACTTCACCTTCTCCTTCTCCTTCTTCTGTTTCTTCTGATTCGCCCTCCAGACTTCACCTTCTCCTTCTCCTTCTTCTGCTTCTTCTGATTCACCCTCCTGACTTCACCTTCTCCTTCTCCTTCTTCTACTTCTTCTGATTCACCCTCCTGACTTCACCTTCTCCTTCTCCTTCTTCTACTTCTTCTGATTCACCCTCCAGACTTCCCCTTCTCCTTCTCCTTCTTCTGCTTCTTCTGATTCACCCTCCAGACTTCACCTTCTCATTCTCCTTCTTCTGCTTCTTCTGCTGCGCCCTCCAGACTTCACCTTCTCCTTCTCCTTCTTCTGCTTCTTCTGCTTCACACTCCAGACTTCACCTTCTCCTTCTCCTTCTTCTGCTTCTTCTGCTGCGCCCTCCAGGCTTCACCTTCTCCTTCTCCTTCTTCTGCTTCTTCTGCTTCACCGTCCTGACTTCACCTTCTCCTTCTCCTTCTTCTACTTCTTCTGATTCACCCTCCAGACTACACCTTCTCCTTCTCCTTCTTCTACTTCTTCTGATTCACCCTCCAGACTTCACCTTCTCCTTCTCGTTATTCTGCTTCTTCTGATTCAACCTCCAGACTTCACCTTCTCCTTCTCCTTCTTCTGCTTCTTCTGATTCACCCTCCAGACTTCACCTTCTCCTTCTCCTTCTTCTGTTTCTTCTGATTCGCCCTCCAGACTTCACCTTCTCCTTCTCCTTCTTCTGCTTCTTCTGATTCACCCTCCTGACTTCACCTTCTCCTTCTCCTTCTTCTACTTCTTCTGATTCACCCTCCAGACTACACCTTCTCCTTCTCCTTCTTCTACTTCTTCTGATTCACCCTCCAGACTTCACCTTCTCCTTCTCCTTCTTCTGTTTCTTCTGATTCACCCTCCAGACTTCACCTTCTCCTTCTCCTTCTTCTACTTCTTCTGATTCACCCTCCAGACTTCACCTTCTCCTTCTCCTTCGTCTACTTCTTCTGATTCACCCTCCAGACTACACCTTCTCCTTCTCCTTCTTCTGCTTCTTCTGATTCACCCTCCAGACTTCACCTTCTCCTTCTCCTTCTTAAACTTCTTCTGATTCACCCTCCAGACTTCATCATCTCCTTCTCCTTCTTCTGCATCTTCTGATTCACCCTCCAGACTTCACCTTCTCCTTCTCCTTCTTCTGCTTCTTCTGATTCACCCTCCAGACTTCACCTTCTCCTTCTCCTTATTCTGCTTCTTCTGATTCACCCTCCAGACTTCACCTTCTCCTTCTCCTTCTTCTACTTCTTCTGATTCACCCTCCAGTCTTCACATTCTCCTTCTCCTTCTTCTGTTTCTTCTGCTTCAGCCTCCAGACTTCACCTTCTCCTTCTCTTTCTTCTGATTCTTCTGATTCACCCTCCAGACTTCACCTTCTCCTTCTCCTTCTTCTGATTCTTCTGATTCACCCTCCAGACTTCACCTTCTCCTTCTCCTTCTTCTGCTTCTTCTGATTCACCCTCCTGGCTTCACCTTCTCCTTCTCCTTCTTCTACTTCTTCTGATTCACCCTCCTGACTTCACCTTCTCCTTCTCCTTCTTCTACCTCTTCTGATTCACCCTCCAGACTTCACCTTCTCCTTCTCCTTCTTCTACTTCTTCTGATTCACCTTCCAGACTTCACCTTCTCCTTCTCCTTCTTCTACTTCTTCTGATTCACCCTCCAGACTTCATCATCTCCTTCTCCTTCTTCTGCATCTTCTGATTCACCCTCCAGACTTCACCTTCTCCTTCTCCTTCTTCTGCTTCTTCTGATTCACCCTCCAGACTTCACCTTCTCCTTCTCCTTATTCTGCTTCTTCTGATTCACCCTCCAGACTTCACCTTCTCCTTCTCCTTCTTCTACTTCTTCTGATTCACCCTCCAGTCTTCACATTCTCCTTCTCCTTCTTCTGTTTCTTCTGCTTCAGCCTCCAGACTTCACCTTCTCCTTCTCTTTCTTCTGATTCTTCTGATTCACCCTCCAGACTTCACCTTCTCCTTCTCCTTCTTCTGATTCTTCTGATTCACACTCCAGACTTCACCTTCTCCTTCTCCTTCTTCTGCTTCTTCTGATTCACCCTCCTGGCTTCACCTTCTCCTTCTCCTTCTTCTACTTCTTCTGATTCACCCTCCTGACTTCACCTTCTCCTTCTCCTTCTTCTCCTTCTTCTGCTTCACCCTCCAGACTTCACCTTCTCCTTCTCCTTCTTCTACCTCTTCTGATTCACCCTCCAGACTTCACCTTCTCCTTCTCCTTCTTCTGCTTCTTCTGATTCACCCTCCAGACTTCACCTTCTCCTTCTCCTTATTCTGCTTCTTCTGATTCACCCTCCAGACTTCACCTTCTCCTTCTCGTTATTCTGCTTCTTCTGATTCAACCTCCAGACTTCACCTTCTCCTTCTCCTTCTTCTGCTTCTTCTGATTCACCCTCCAGACTTCACCTTCTCCTTCTCCTTCTTCTGTTTCTTCTGATTCGCCCTCCAGACTTCACCTTCTCCTTCTCCTTCTTCTGCTTCTTCTGATTCACCCTCCTGACTTCACCTTCTCCTTCTCCTTCTTCTACTTCTTCTGATTCACCCTCCTGACTTCACCTTCTCCTTCTCCTTCTTCTACTTCTTCTGATTCACCCTCCAGACTTCACCTTCTCCTTCACCTTCTTCTGCTTCTTCTGCTTCACCCTCCAGACTTAACCTTCTCCTTCTCCTTCTTCTGCTTCTTCTGCTTCGCCCTCCAGACTTCACCTTCTCCTTCTCCTTCTTCTGCTTCTTCTGCTTCACTCTCCTGACTTCACCTTCTCCTTCTCCTTCTTCTACTTCTTCTGATTCACCCTCCAGACTTCACCCTCTCCTTCTCCTTCTTCTGCTTCTTCTGCTTCACCCTCCAGACTTCACCTTCTCTTTCTCCTTCTTCTGCTTCTTCTGCTGCGCCTTCCAGACTTCACCTTCTCCTTCTTCTGCTTCTTCTGATTCACCCTCCAGACTTCACCTTCTCCTTCTCCTTCTTCTACTTCTTCTGATCCACCCTCCTGACTTCACCTTCTCCTTCTCCTTCTTCTGCTTCTTCTGCTTCACCCTCCAGACTTCACCTTCTCCTTCTCCTTCTTCTGCTTCTTCTGCTTCACCCACCAGACTTCACCTTCTCCTTCTCCTTCTTCTGCTTCTTCTGCTTCACCCTCCTGACTTCACCTTCTCCTTCTCCTTCTTCTACCTCTTCTGATTCACCCTCCAGACTTCACCTTCTCCTTCTCCTTCTTCTGCTTCTTCTGATTCACCCTCCAGACTTCACCTTCTCCTTCTCCTTATTCTGCTTCTTCTGATTCACCCTCCAGACTTCACCTTCTCCTTCTCGTTATTCTGCTTCTTCTGATTCAACCTCCAGACTTCACCTTCTCCTTCTCCTTCATCTGCTTCTTCTGATTCACCCTCCTGACTTCACCTTCTCCTTCTCCTTCTTCTCCTTCTTCTGCTTCACCCTCCAGACTTCACCTTCTCCTTCTCCTTCTTCTACCTCTTCTGATTCACCCTCCTGGCTTCACCTTCTCCTTCTCCTTCTTCTACTTCTTCTGATTCACACTCCTGACTTCACCTTCTCCTTCTCCTTCTTCTACCTCTTCTGATTCACCCTCCAGACTTCACCTTCTCCTTCTCCTTCTTCTACTTCTTCTGATTCACCTTCCAGACTTCACCTTCTCCTTCTCCTTCTTCTACTTCTTCTGATTCACCCTCCAGACTTCATCATCTCCTTCTCCTTCATCTGCATCTTCTGATTCACCCTCCAGACTTCACCTTCTCCTTCTCCTTCTTCTGCTTCTTCTGATTCACCCTCCAGACTTCACCTTCTCCTTCTCCTTATTCTGCTTCTTCTGATTCACCCTCCAGACTTCACCTTCTCCTTCTCCTTCTTCTACTTCTTCTGATTCACCCTCCAGTCTTCACATTCTCCTTCTCCTTCTTCTGTTTCTTCTGCTTCAGCCTCCAGACTTCACCTTCTCCTTCTCTTTCTTCTGATTCTTCTGATTCACCCTCCAGACTTCACCTTCTCCTTCTCCTTCTTCTGATTCTTCTGCTTCACCCTCCAGACTTCACCTTCTCCTTCTCCTTCTTCTACCTCTTCTGATTCACCCTCCAGACTTCACCTTCTGCTTCTCCTTCTTCTGCTTCTTCTGATTCACCCTCCAGACTTCACCTTCTCCTTCTCCTTATTCTGCTTCTTCTGATTCACCCTCCAGACTTCACCTTCTCCTTCTCGTTATTCTGCTTCTTCTGATTCAACCTCCAGACTTCACCTTCTCCTTCTCCTTCTTCTGCTTCTTCTGATTCACCCTCCAGACTTCACCTTCTCCTTCTCCTTCTTCTGTTTCTTCTGATTCGCCCTCCAGACTTCACCTTCTCCTTCTCCTTCTTCTGCTTCTTCTGATTCACCCTCCTGACTTCACCTTCTCCTTCTCCTTCTTCTACTTCTTCTGATTCACCCTCCTGACTTCACCTTCTCCTTCTCCTTCTTCTACTTCTTCTGATTCACCCTCCAGACTTCACCTTCTCCTTCACCTTCTTCTGCTTCTTCTGCTTCACCCTCCAGACTTAACCTTCTCCTTCTCCTTCTTCTGCTTCTTCTGCTTCGCCCTCCAGACTTCACCTTCTCCTTCTCCTTCTTCTGCTTCTTCTGCTTCACTCTCCTGACTTCACCTTCTCCTTCTCCTTCTTCTACTTCTTCTGATTCACCCTCCAGACTTCACCCTCTCCTTCTCCTTCTTCTGCTTCTTCTGCTTCAACCTCCAGACTTCACCTTCTCTTTCTCCTTCTTCTGCTTCTTCTGCTGCGCCTTCCAGACTTCACCTTCTCCTTCTCCTTCTTCTGCTTCTTCTGATTCACCCTCCAGACTTCACCTTCTCCTTCTCCTTCTTCTACTTCTTCTGATCCACCCTCCTGACTTCACCTTCTCCTTCTCCTTCTTCTGCTTCTTCTGCTTCACCCTCCAGACTTCACCTTCTCCTTCTCCTTCTTCTGCTTCTTCTGCTTCACCCACCAGACTTCACCTTCTCCTTCTCCTTCTTCTGCTTCTTCTGCTTCACCCTCCTGACTTCACCTTCTCCTTCTCCTTCTTCTACCTCTTCTGATTCACCCTCCAGACTTCACCTTCTCCTTCTCCTTCTTCTGCTTCTTCTGATTCACCCTCCAGACTTCACCTTCTCCTTCTCCTTATTCTGCTTCTTCTGATTCACCCTCCAGACTTCACCTTCTCCTTCTCGTTATTCTGCTTCTTCTGATTCAACCTCCAGACTTCACCTTCTCCTTCTCCTTCTTCTGCTTCTTCTGATTCACCCTCCTGACTTCACCTTCTCCTTCTCCTTCTTCTCCTTCTTCTGCTTCACCCTCCAGACTTCACCTTCTCCTTCTCCTTCTTCTACCTCTTCTGATTCACCCTCCAGACTTCACCTTCTCCTTCTCCTTCTTCTACTTCTTCTGATTCACCCTCCAGACTTCATCATCTCCTTCTCCTTCTTCTGCATCTTCTGATTCACCCTCCAGACTTCACCTTCTCCTTCTCCTTCTTCTGCTTCTTCTGATTCACCCTCCAGACTTCACCTTCTCCTTCTCCTTCTTCTACTTCTTCTGATTCACCCTCCAGACTTCACCTTCTCCTTCTCCTTCTTCTACTTCTTCTGATTCACCCTCCAGTCTTCACATTCTCCTTCTCCTTCTTCTGTTTCTTCTGCTTCAGCGTCCAGACTTCACCTTCTCCTTCTCTTTCTTCTGATTCTTCTGATTCACCCTCCAGACTTCACCTTCTCCTTCTCCTTCTTCTGATTCTTCTGATTCACCCTCCAGACTTCACCTTCTCCTTCTCCTTCTTCTGCTTCTTCTGATTCACCCTCCTGGCTTCACCTTCTCCTTCTCCTTCTTCTACTTCTTCTGATTCACCCTCCTGACTTCACCTTCTCCTTCTCCTTCTTCTCCTTCTTCTGCTTCACCCTCCAGACTTCACCTTCTCCTTCTCCTTCTTCTACCTCTTCTGATTCACCCTCCAGACTTCACCTTCTCCTTCTCCTTCTTCTGCTTCTTCTGATTCACCCTCCAGACTTCAACTTCTCTTTCTCCTTATTCTGCTTCTTCTGATTCACCCTCCAGACTTCACCTTCTCCTTCTCGTTATTCTGCTTCTTCTGATTCAACCTCCAGACTTCACCTTCTCCTTCTCCTTCTTCTGCTTCTTCTGATTCACCCTCCAGACTTCACCTTCTCCTTCTCCTTCTTCTGTTTCTTCTGATTCGCCCTCCAGACTTCACCTTCTCCTTCTCCTTCTTCTGCTTCTTCTGATTCACCCTCCTGACTTCACCTTCTCCTTCTCCTTCTTCTACTTCTTCTGATTCACCCTCCTGACTTCACCTTCTCCTTCTCCTTCTTCTACTTCTTCTGATTCACCCTCCAGACTTCCCCTTCTCCTTCTCCTTCTTCTGCTTCTTCTGATTCACCCTCCAGACTTCACCTTCTCATTCTCCTTCTTCTGCTTCTTCTGCTGCGCCCTCCAGACTTCACCTTCTCCTTCTCCTTCTTCTGCTTCTTCTGCTTCACACTCCAGACTTCACCTTCTCCTTCTCCTTCTTCTGCTTCTTCTGCTGCGCCCTCCAGGCTTCACCTTCTCCTTCTCCTTCTTCTGCTTCTTCTGCTTCACCGTCCTGACTTCACCTTCTCCTTCTCCTTCTTCTACTTCTTCTGCGACACCCCCCTGACTTCACCTGCTCCTTCTCCTTCTTCTGCTTCTTCTGATTCACCCTCCTAAATTCACCTTCTCCTTCTCCTTCTTCTGCTTCTTCTGATTCACCCTCCTGACTTCACCTTCTCCTTCTCCTTCTTCTGCTTCTTCTGATTCACCCTCCAGACTTCACCTTCTCCTTCTCCTTCTTCTGCTTCTTCTGATTCACCCTCCAGACTTCACCTTCTCCTTCTCCTTCTTCTGCTTCTTCTGCTTCACCCTCCAGACTTCACCTTCTCCTTCTCCTTCTTCTGCTTCTTCTGCTTCACCCTCCTGACTTCACCTTCTCCTTCTCCTTCTTCTACTTCTTCTGATTCACCCTCCTGACTTCACCTTCTCCTTCTCCTTCTTCTACTTCTTCTGCTTCACCCTCCAGACTTCACCTTCTCCTTCTCCTTCTTCTACTTCTTCTGATTCACCCTCCAGACTTCACCTTCTCCTTCTCCTTCTTCTACTTCTTCTGATTCACCCTCCAGACTTCATCTTCTCCTTCTCCTTCTTCTACTTCTTCTGATTCATCCTCCAGACTTCACCTTCTCCTTCTCCTTCTTCTGCTTCTTCTGATTCACCCTCCAGACTTTACCTTCTCCTTCTCCTTATTCTGCTTCTTCTGATTCACCCTCCAGACTTCACCTTCTCCTTCTCCTTCTTCTGCTTCTTCTGATTCACCCTCCAGACTTCACCTTCTCCTTCTCCTTCTTCTGCTTCTTCTGATTCACCCTCCAGACTTCACCTTCTCATTCTCCTTCTTCTACTTCTTCTGATTCACCCTCCAGACTTCATCTTCTGCTTCTCCTTCTTCTGCTTCTTCTGATTCACCCTCCAGACTTCACCTTCTCCTTCTCCTTCGTCTGCTTCTTCTGATTCACCCTCCAGACTACACCTTCTCCTTCTCCTTCTTCTACTTCTTCTGATTCACCCTCCAGACTTCACCTTCTCCTTCTCCTTCTTCTGTTTCTTCTGATTCACCCTCCAGACTTCACCTTCTCCTTCTCCTTCTTCTACTTCTTCTGATTCACCCTCCAGACTTCACCTTCTCCTTCTCATTCGTCTACTTCTTCTGATTCACCCTCCAGACTACACCTTCTCCTTCTCCTTCTTCTACTTCTTCTGATTCACCCTCCAGACTTCACCTTCTCCTTCTCCTTCTTCTGTTTCTTCTGATTCACCCTCCAGACTTCACCTTCTCCTTCTCCTTCTTCTGCTTCTTCTGATTCACCCTCCAGACTTCACCTTCTCCTTCTCCTTCTTCTGCTTCTTCTGATTCACCCTCCAGACTTCACCTTCTCCTTCTCCTTCTTCTACTTCTTCTGATTCACCCTCCAGACTTCACCTTCTCCTTCTCCTTCTTCTGCTTCTTCTGATTCACCCTCCAGACTTCACCTTCTCCTTCTCCTTCGTCTACTTCTTCTGATTCACCCTCCAGACTACACCTTCTCCTTCTCCTTCTTCTACTTCTTCTGATACACCCTCCAGACTTCACCTTCTCCTTCTCCTTCTTCTGTTTCTTCTGATTCACCCTCCAGACTTCACCTTCTCCTTCTCCTTCTTCTACTTCTTCTGATTCAGCCTCCAGACTTCACCTTCTCCTTCTCCTTCTTCTACTTCTTCTGATTCACCCTCCAGACTTCATCTTCTCCTTCTCCTTCTTCTCCTTCTTCTGATTCACCCTCCAGACTTCACCTTCTCCTTCTCCTTCTTCTGCTTCTTCTGATTCACCCTCCAGACTTCACCTTCTCCTTCTCCTTCTTCTACTTCTTCTGATTCACCCTCCAGACTTCACCTTCTCCTTCTCCTTCTTCTACTTCTTCTGATTCACCCTCCAGTGTTCACCTTCTCCTTCTCCTTCTTCTGTTTCTTCTGCTTCACCCTCCAGACTTCACCTTCTCCTTCTCTTTCTTCTGCTTCTTCTGATTCACCCTCCAGACTTCACCTTCTCCTTCTCCTTCTTCTGATTCTTCTGATTCACGCTCCAGACTTCACCTTCTCCCTCTCCTTCTTCTGCTTCTTCTGATTCACCCTCCAGACCTCACCTTCTCCTTCTCCTTCTTCTACTTCTTCTGATTCACCCTCCTGACTTCACCTTCTCCTTCTCCTTCATCTACTTCTTCTGCTTCATCCTCCAGACTTCACCTTCTCCTTCTCCTTCTTCTACTTCTTCTGATTCACCCTCCAGACTTCACCTTCTCCTTCTCCTTCTTATACTTCTTCTGATTCACCCTCCAGACTTCACCTTCTCCTTCTCCTTCTTCTACTTCTTCTGATTCACCCTCCAGACTTCACCTTCTCCTTCTCCTTCTTCTGCTTCTTCTGATTCACCCTCCAGATTTCACCTTCTCCTTCTCCTTATTCTGCTTCTTCTGATTCACCCTCCAGACTTCACCTTCTCCTTCTCCTTCTTCTGCTTCTTCTGATTCACCCTCCAGACTTCACCTTCTCCTTCTCCTTCTTCTGCTTCTTCTGATTCACCCTCCAGACTTCACCTTCTCCTTCTCCTTCTTCTACTTCTTCTGATTCACCCTCCAGACTTCACCTTCTCCTTCTCCTTCTTCTGCTTCTTCTGATTCACCCTCCAGACTTCACCTTCTCCTTCTCCTTCGTCTACTTCTTCTGATTCACCCTCCAGACTACACCTTCTCCTTCTCCTTCTTCTACTTCTTCTGATTCACCCTCCAGACTTCACCTTCTCCTTCTCCTTCTTCTGTTTCTTCTGATTCACCCTCCAGACTTCATCTTCTCCTTCTCCTTCTTCTACTTCTTCTGATTCACCCTCCAGACTTCACCTTCTCCTTCTCCTTCTTCTAATTCTTCTGATTCACCCTCCAGACTTCATCTTCTCCTTCTCCTTCTTCTGCTTCTTCTGATTCACCCTCCAGACTTCACCTTCTCCTTCTCCTTCTTCTGCTTCTTCTGATTCACCCTCCAGACTTCAACTTCTCCTTCTCCTTCTTCCACTTCTTCTGATTCACCCTCCAGACTTCACCTTCTCCTTCTCCTTCTTCTACTTCTTCTGCGACACCCCCCTGACTTCACCTGCTCCTTCTCCTTCTTCTGCTTCTTCTGATTCACCCTCCTAAATTCACCTTCTCCTTCTCCTTCTTCTGCTTCTTCTGATTCACCCTCCTGACTTCACCTTCTCCTTCTCCTTCTTCTGCTTCTTCTGATTCACCCTCCAGACTTCACCTTCTCCTTCTCCTTCTTCTGCTTCTTCTGATTCACCCTCCAGACTTCACCTTCTCCTTCTCCTTCTTCTGCTTCTTCTGCTTCACCCTCCAGACTTCACCTTCTCCTTCTCCTTCTTCTGCTTCTTCTGCTTCACCCTCCTGACTTCACCTTCTCCTTCTCCTTCTTCTACTTCTTCTGATTCACCCTCCTGACTTCACCTTCTCCTTCTCCTTCTTCTACTTCTTCTGCTTCACCCTCCAGACTTCACCTTCTCCTTCTCCTTCTTCTACTTCTTCTGATTCACCCTCCAGACTTCACCTTCTCCTTCTCCTTCTTCTACTTCTTCTGATTCACCCTCCAGACTTCACCTTCTCCTTCTCCTTCTTCTACTTCTTCTGATTCATCCTCCAGACTTCACCTTCTCCTTCTCCTTCTTCTGCTTCTTCTGATTCACCCTCCAGACTTTACCTTCTCCTTCTCCTTATTCTGCTTCTTCTGATTCACCCTCCAGACTTCACCTTCTCCTTCTCCTTCTTCTGCTTCTTCTGATTCACCCTCCAGACTTCACCTTCTCCTTCTCCTTCTTCTGCTTCTTCTGATTCACCCTCCAGACTTCACCTTCTCCTTCTCCTTCTTCTACTTCTTCTGATTCACCCTCCAGACTTCATCTTCTGCTTCTCCTTCTTCTGCTTCTTCTGATTCACCCTCCAGACTTCACCTTCTCCTTCTCCTTCGTCTGCTTCTTCTGATTCACCCTCCAGACTACACCTTCTCCTTCTCCTTCTTCTACTTCTTCTGATTCACCCTCCAGACTTCACCTTCTCCTTCTCCTTCTTCTGTTTCTTCTGATTCACCCTCCAGACTTCACCTTCTCCTTCTCCTTCTTCTACTTCTTCTGATTCACCCTCCAGACTTCACCTTCTCCTTCTCATTCGTCTACTTCTTCTGATTCACCCTCCAGACTACACCTTCTCCTTCTCCTTCTTCTACTTCTTCTGATTCACCCTCCAGACTTCACCTTCTCCTTCTCCTTCTTCTGTTTCTTCTGATTCACCCTCCAGACTTCACCTTCTCCTTCTCCTTCTTCTGCTTCTTCTGATTCACCCTCCAGACTTCACCTTCTCCTTCTCCTTCTTCTGCTTCTTCTGATTCACCCTCCAGACTTCACCTTCTCCTTCTCCTTCTTCTACTTCTTCTGATTCACCCTCCAGACTTCACCTTCTCCTTCTCCTTCTTCTGCTTCTTCTGATTCACCCTCCAGACTTCACCTTCTCCTTCTCCTTCGTCTACTTCTTCTGATTCACCCTCCAGACTACACCTTCTCCTTCTCCTTCTTCTACTTCTTCTGATACACCCTCCAGACTTCACCTTCTCCTTCTCCTTCTTCTGTTTCTTCTGATTCACCCTCCAGACTTCACCTTCTCCTTCTCCTTCTTCTACTTCTTCTGATTCAGCCTCCAGACTTCACCTTCTCCTTCTCCTTCTTCTACTTCTTCTGATTCACCCTCCAGACTTCATCTTCTCCTTCTCCTTCTTCTCCTTCTTCTGATTCACCCTCCAGACTTCACCTTCTCCTTCTCCTTCTTCTGCTTCTTCTGATTCACCCTCCAGACTTCACCTTCTCCTTCTCCTTCTTCTACTTCTTCTGATTCACCCTCCAGACTTCACCTTCTCCTTCTCCTTCTTCTACTTCTTCTGATTCACCCTCCAGTGTTCACCTTCTCCTTCTCCTTCTTCTGTTTCTTCTGCTTCACCCTCCAGACTTCACCTTCTCCTTCTCTTTCTTCTGCTTCTTCTGATTCACCCTCCAGACTTCACCTTCTCCTTCTCCTTCTTCTGATTCTTCTGATTCACGCTCCAGACTTCACCTTCTCCCTCTCCTTCTTCTGCTTCTTCTGATTCACCCTCCAGACCTCACCTTCTCCTTCTCCTTCTTCTACTTCTTCTGATTCACCCTCCTGACTTCACCTTCTCCTTCTCCTTCATCTACTTCTTCTGCTTCACCCTCCAGACTTCACCTTCTCCTTCTCCTTCTTCTACTTCTTCTGATTCACCCTCCAGACTTCACCTTCTCCTTCTCCTTCTTATACTTCTTCTGATTCACCCTCCAGACTTCACCTTCTCCTTCTCCTTCTTCTACTTCTTCTGATTCACCCTCCAGACTTCACCTTCTCCTTCTCCTTCTTCTGCTTCTTCTGATTCACCCTCCAGATTTCATCTTCTCCTTCTCCTTATTCTGCTTCTTCTGATTCACCCTCCAGACTTCACCTTCTCCTTCTCCTTCTTCTGCTTCTTCTGATTCACCCTCCAGACTTCACCTTCTCCTTCTCCTTCTTCTGCTTCTTCTGATTCACCCTCCAGACTTCACCTTCTCCTTCTCCTTCTTCTACTTCTTCTGATTCACCCTCCAGACTTCACCTTCTCCTTCTCCTTCTTCTGCTTCTTCTGATTCACCCTCCAGACTTCACCTTCTCCTTCTCCTTCGTCTACTTCTTCTGATTCACCCTCCAGACTACACCTTCTCCTTCTCCTTCTTCTACTTCTTCTGATTCACCCTCCAGACTTCACCTTCTCCTTCTCCTTCTTCTGTTTCTTCTGATTCACCCTCCAGACTTCATCTTCTCCTTCTCCTTCTTCTACTTCTTCTGATTCACCCTCCAGACTTCACCTTCTCCTTCTCCTTCTTCTAATTCTTCTGATTCACCCTCCAGACTTCATCTTCTCCTTCTCCTTCTTCTGCTTCTTCTGATTCACCCTCCAGACTTCACCTTCTCCTTCTCCTTCTTCTGCTTCTTCTGATTCACCCTCCAGACTTCAACTTCTCCTTCTCCTTCTTCCACTTCTTCTGATTCACCCTCCAGACTTCACCTTCTCCTTCTCCTTCTTCTACTTCTTCTGATTCACCCTCCAGTCTTCACCTTCTCCTTCTCCTTTTTTTGTTTCTTCTGCTTCACCCTCCAGACTTCACCTTCTCCTTCTCTTTCTTCTGCTTCTTCTGATTCACCCTCCAGACTTCACCTTCTCCTTCTCCTTCTTCTGATTCTTCTGATTCACCCTCCAGACTTCACCTTCTCCTTCTCCTTCTTCTGCTTCTTCTGATTCACCCTCCTGACTTCACCTTCTCCTTCTCCTTCTTCTACTTCTTCTGATTCACCCTCCTGACTTCACCTTCTCCTTCTCCTTCTTCTATTTCTTCTGCTTCACCCTCCAGACTTCACCTTCTCCTTCTCCTTCTTCTACTTCTTCTGATTCACCCTCCAGACTTCACCTTCTCCTTCACCTTCTTCTACTTCTTCTGATTCACCCTCCAGACTTCATCTTCTCCTTCTCCTTCTTCTGTTTCTTCTGATTCACCCTCCAGACTTCACCTTCTCCTTCTCCTTCTTCTGCTTCTTCTGATTCCCTCCAGACTTCAACTTCTCCTTCTCCTTCTTCCACTTCTTCTGATTCACCCTCCAGACTTCACCTTCTCCTTCTCCTTCTTCTACGTCTTCTGATTCACCCTCCAGTCTTCACCTTCTCCTTCTCCTTTTTTTGTTTCTTCTGCTTCACCCTCCAGACTTCACCTTCTCCTTCTCTTTCTTCTGCTTCTTCTGATTCACCCTCCAGACTTCACCTTCTCCTTCTCCTTCTTCTGATTCTTCTGATTCACCCTCCAGACTTCAGCTTCTCCTTCTCCTTCTTCTGCTTCTTCTGATTCACCCTCCTGACTTCACCTTCTCCTTCTCCTTCTTCTACTTCTTCTGATTCACCCTCCTGACTTCACCTTCTCCTTCTCCTTCTTCTACTTCTTCTGCTTCACCCTCCAGACTTCACCTTCTCCTTCTCCTTCTTCTACTTCTTCTGATTCACCCTCCAGACTTCACCTTCTCCTTCTCCTTCTACTGCTTCTTCTGATTCACCCTCCAGACTTCACCTTCTCATTCTCCTTCTTCTGCTTCTTCTGCTGCGCCCTCCAGACTTCACCTTCTCCTTCTCCTTCTTCTGCTTCTTCTGCTTCACACTCCAGACTTCACCTTCTCCTTCTCCTTCTTCTGCTTCTTCTGCTGCACCCTCCAGGCTTCACCTTCTCCTTCTCCTTCTTCTGATTCTTCTGCTTCACCGTCCTGAATTCACCTTCTCCTTCTCCTTCTTCTACTTCTTCTGCTACACCCCCCTGACTTCACCTGCTCCTTCTCCTTCTTCTGCTTCTTCTGATTCACCCTCCTAAATTCACCTTCTCCTTCTCCTTCTTCTGCTTCTTCTGATTCACCCTCCTGACTTCACCTTCTCCTTTTCCTTCTTCTGCTTCTTCTGATTCACCCTCCAGACTTCACCTTCTCCTTCTCCTTCTTCTGCTTCTTCTGATTCACCCTCCAGACTTCACCTTCTCCTTCTCCTTCTTCTGCTTCTTCTGATTCACCCTCCAGACCTCACCTTCTCCTTCTCCTTCTTCTACTTCTTCTGATTCACCCTCCAGACTTCATCTTCTCCTTCTCCTTCTTCTGCTTCTTCTGATTCACCCTCCAGACTTCACCTTCTCCTTCTCCTTCTTCTACTTCTTCTGATTCAGCCTCCAGACTTCACCTTCTCCTTCTCCTTCTTCTACTTCTTCTGATTCACCCTCCAGACTTCATCTTCTCCTTCTTCTTCTTCTCCTTCTTCTGATTCACCCTCCAGACTTCACCTTCTCCTTCTCCTTCTTCTGCTTCTTCTGATTCACCCTCCAGACTTCACCTTCTCCTTCTCCTTCTTCTACTTCTTCTGATTCACCCTCCAGACTTCACCTTCTCCTTCTCCTTCTTCTACTTCTTCTGATTCACCCTCCAGTCTTCACCTTCTCCTTCTCCTTCTTCTGTTTCTTCTGCTTCACCCTCCAGACATCACCTTCTCCTTCTCTTTCTTCTGCTTCTTCTGATTCACCCTCCAGACTTCACCTTCTCCTTCTCCTTCTTCTGATTCTTCTGATTCACCCTCCAGACTTCACCTTCTCCTTCTCCTTCTTCTGCTTCTTCTGATTCACCCTCCAGAACTCACCTTCTCCTTCTCCTTCTTCTACTTCTTCTGATTCACCCTCCTGAATTCACCTTCTCCTTCTCCTTCATCTACTTCTTCTGCTTCACCCTCCAGACTTCACCTTCTCCTTCTCCTTCTTCTACTTCTTCTGATTCACCCTCCAGACTTCACCTTCTCCTTCTCCTTCTTATACTTCTTCTGATTCACCCTCCAGACTTCACCTTCTCCTTCTCCTTCTTCTACTTCTTCTGATTCACCCTCCAGACTTCACCTTCTTCTTCTCCTTCTTCTGCTTCTTCTGATTCACCCTCCAGACTTCACCTTCTCCTTCTCCTTATTCTGCTTCTTCTGATTCACCCTCCAGACTTCACCTTCTCCTTCTCCTTCTTGTGCTTCTTCTGATTCACCCTCCAGACTTCACCTTCTCCTTCTCCTTCTTCTGCTTCTTCTGATTCACCCTCCAGACTTCACCTTCTCCTTCTCCTTCTTCTACTTCTTCTGATTCACCCTCCAGACTTCACCTTCTCCTTCTCCTTCCTCTGCTTCTTCTGATTCACCCTCCAGACTTCACCTTCTCCTTCTCCTTCGTCTACTTCTTCTGATTCACCCTCCAGACTACACCTTCTCCTTCTCCTTCTTCTACTTCTTCTGATTCACCCTCCAGACTTCACCTTCTCCTTCTCCTTCTTCTGTTTCTTCTGATTCACCCTCCAGACTTCATCTTCTCCTTCTCCTTCTTCTACTTCTTCTGATTCACCCTCCAGACTTCACCTTCTCCTTCTCCTTCTTCTACTTCTTCTGATTCACCCTCCAGACTTCATCTTCTCCTTCTCCTTCTTCTGCTTCTTCTGATTCACCATCCAGACTTCACCTTCTCCTTCTCCTTCTTCTGCTTCTTCTGATTCACCCTCCAGACTTCAACTTCTCCTTCTCCTTCTTCCACTTCTTCTGATTCACCCTCCAGATTTCACCTTTTCCTTCTCCTTCTTCTGATTCACCCTCCAGTCTTCACCTTCTCCTTCTCCTTTTTTTGTTTCTTCTGCTTCACCCTCCAGACTTCACCTTCTCCTTCTCTTTCTTCTGCTTCTTCTGATTCACCCTCCAGACTTCACCTTCTCCTTCTCCTTCTTCTGATTCTTCTGATTCACCCTCCAGACTTCACCTTCTCCTTCTCCTTCTTCTGCTTCTTCTGATTCACCCTCCTGACTTCACCTTCTCCTTCTCCTTCTTCTACTTCTTCTGATTCACCCTCCTGACTTCATCTTCTCCTTCTCCTTCTTCTACTTCTTCTGCTTCACCCTCCAGACTTCACCTTCTCCTTCTCCTTCTTCTACTTCTTCTGATTCACCCTCCAGACTTCACCTTCTCCTTCTCCTTCTTCTGCTTCTTCTGATTCACCCTCCAGACTTCACCTTCTCATTCTCCTTCTTCTGCTTCTTCTGCTGCGCCCTCCAGACTTCACCTTCTCCTTCTCCTTCTTCTGCTTCTTCTGCTTCACACTCCAGACTTCACCTTCTCCTTCTCCTTCTTCTGCTTCTTCTGCTGCGCCCTCCAGGCTTCACCTTCTCCTTCTCCTTCTTCTGCTTCTTCTGCTTCACCGTCCTGACTTCACCTTCTCCTTCTCCTTCTTCTACTTCTTCTGCTACACCCCCCTGACTTCACCTGCTCCTTCTCCTTCTTCTGCTTCTTCTGATTCACCCTCCTAAATTCACCTTCTCCTTCTCCTTCTTCTGCTTCTTCTGATTCACCCTCCTGACTTCACCTTCTCCTTCTCCTTCTTCTGCTTCTTCTGATTCACCCTCCAGACTTCACCTTCTCCTTCTCCTTCTTCTGCTTCTTCTGATTCACCCTCCAGACTTCACCTTCTCCTTCTCCTTCTTCTGCTTCTTCTGATTCAACCTCGAGACCTCACCTTCTCCTTCTCCTTCTTCTACTTCCTCTGATTCACCCTCCAGACTTCATCTTCTCCTTCTCCTTCTTCTGCTTCTTCTGATTCACCCTCCAGACTTCAGCTTCTCCTTCTCCTTCTTCTACTTCTTCTGATTCAGCCTCCAGACTTCACCTTCTCCTTCTCCCTCTTCTACTTCTTCTGATTCACCCTCCAGACTTCATCTTCTCCTTCTCCTTCTTCTCCTTCTTCTGATTCACCCTCCAGACTTCACCATTTCCTTCTCCTTCTTCTGCTTCTTCTGATTCACCCTCCAGACTTCACCTTCTCCTTCTCCTTCTTCTACTTCTTCTGATTCACCCTCCAGACTTCACCTTCTCCTTCTCCTTCTTCTACTTCTTCTGATTCACCCTCCAGTCTACACCTTCTCCTTCTCCTTCTTCTGTTTCTTCTGCTTCACCCTCCAGACTTCACCTTCTCCTTCTCTTTCTTCTGCTTCTTCTGGTTCACCCTCCAGACTTCACCTTCTCCTTCTCCTTCTTCTGATTCTTCTGATTCACCCTCCAGACTTCACCTTTTCCTTCTCCTTCTTCTGCTTCTTCTGATTCACCCTCCAGAACACACCTTCTCCTTCTCCTTCTTCTACTTCTTCTGATTCACCCTCCTGACTTCACCTTCTCCTTCTCCTTCATCTACTTCTTCTGCTTCACCCTCCAGACTTCACCTTCTCCTTCTCCTTCTTCTACTTCTTCTGATTCACCCTCCAGACTTCACCTTCTCCTTCTCCTTCTTATACTTCTTCTGATTCACCCTCCAGACTTCACCTTCTCCTTTTCCTTCTTCTACTTCTTCTGATTCACCCTCCAGACTTCACCTTCTCCTTCTCCTTCTTCTGCTTCTTCTGATTCACCCTCCAGACTTCACCTTCTCCTTCTCCTTATTCTGCTTCTTCTGATTCACCCTCCAGACTTCACCTTCTCCTTCTCCTTCTTCTGCTTCTTCTGATTCACCCTCCAGACTTCACCTTCTCCTTCTCCTTCTTCTTCTTCTTCTGATTCACCCTCCAGACTTCACCTTCTCCTTCTCCTTCTTCTACTTCTTCTGATTCAACCTCCAGACTTCACCTTCTCCTTCTCCTTCTTCTGCTTCTTCTGATTCACCCTCCAGACTTCACCTTCTCCTTCTCCTTATTCTGCTTCTTCTGATTCACCCTCCAGACTTCACCTTCTCCTTCTCCTTCTTCTGCTTCTTCTGATTCACCCTCCAGACTTCACCTTCTCCTTCTCCTTCTTCTGCTTCTTCTGATTCACCCTCCAGACTTCACCTTCTCCTTCTCCTTCTTCTACTTCTTCTGATTCACCCTCCAGACTTCACCTTCTCCTTCTCCTTCTTCTGTTTCTTCTGATTCACCCTCCAGACTTCACCTTCTCCTTCTCCTTCTTCTACTTCTTCTGATTCACCCTCCAGATATCACCTTCTCCTTCTCCTTCTTCTACTTCTTCTGATTCACCCTCCAGACTTCATCTTCTCCTTCTCCTTCTTCTGCTTCTTCTGATTCACCCTCCAGGCTTCACCTTCTCCTTCTCCTTCTTCTGCTTCTTCTGATTCACCCTCCAGACTTCAACTTCTCCTTCTCCTTCTTCCACTTCTTCTGATTCACCCTCCAGACTTCACCTTCTCCTCATCCTTCTTCTACTTCTTCTGATTCACCCTCCAGTCTTCACCTTCTCCTTCTCCTTTTTCTGTTTCTTCTGCTTCACCCTCCAGACTTCACCTTCTCCTTCTCTTTCTTCTGCTTCTTCTGATTCACCCTCCAGACTTCACCTTCTCCTTCTCCTTCTTCTGATTCTTCTGATTCAACCTCCAGACTTCACCTTCTCCTTCTCCATCTTCTGCTTCTACTGATTCACCCTCCTGACTTCACCTTCTCCTTCTCCTTCTTCTACTTCTTCTGATTCACCCTCCTGACTTCACCTTCTCCTTCTCCTTCTTCTACTTCTTCTGCTTCACCCTCCAGACTTCACCTTCTCCTTCTCCTTCTTCTACTTCTTCTGATTCACCCTCCAGACTTCACCTTCTCCTTCTCCTTCTTCTGCTTCTTCTGATTCACCCTCCAGACTTCACCTTCTCATTCTCCTTCTTCTGCTTCTTATGCTGCGCCCTCCAGACTTCACCTTCTCCTTCTCCTTCTTCTGCTTCTTCTGCTTCACACTCCAGACTTCACCTTCTCCTTCTCCTTCTTCTGCTTCTTCTGCTGCGCCCTCCAGGCTTCACCTTCTCCTTCTCCTTCTTCTGCTTCTTCTGCTTCACCGTCCTGACTTCACCTTCTCCTTCTCCTTCTTCTAATTCTTCTGCTACACCCCCTTGACTTCACCTGCTCCTTCTCCTTTTTCTGCTTCTTCTGATTCACCCTCCTAAATTCACCTTCTCCTTCTCCTTCTTCTGCTTCTTCTGATTCACCCTCCTGACTTCACCTTCTCCTTCTTCTGCTTCTTCTGATTCACCCTCCAGACTTCACCTTCTCCTTCTCCTTCTTCTGCTTCTTCTGATTCACCCTCCAGACTTCACCTTCTCCTTCTCCTTCTTCTGCTTCTTTTGATTCACCCTCTAGACCTCACCTTCTCCTTCTCCTTCTTCTACTTCTTCTGATTCACCCTCCAGACTTCATCTTCTCCTTCTCCTTCTTCTGCTTCTTCTGATTCACCCTCCAGACTTCACCTTCTCCTTCTCCTTCTTCTGCTTCTTCTGATTCACCCTCCAGACTTCACCTTCTCCTTCTCCTTCTTCTACTTCTTCTGATTCACCCTCCAGACTTCACCTTCTCCTTCTCCTTCTTCGACTTCTTCTGATTCACCCTCCAGTCTTCACCTTCTCCTTCTCCTTCTTCTGTTTCTTCTGCTTCACCCTCCAGACTTCACCTTCTCCTTCTCTTTCTTCTGCTTCTACTGCTTCACCCTCCAGACTTCACCTTCTCCTTCTCCTTCTTCTGATTCTTCTGATTCACCCTCCAGACTTCACCTTCTCTATCTCCTTCTTCTGCTTCTTCTGATTCACCCTCCTGACTTCACCTTCTCCTTCTCCTTCTTCTACTTCTTCTGATTCACCCTCCTGACTTCACCTTCTCCTTCTCCTTCTTCTACTTCTTCTGCTTCACCCTCCAGACTTCACCTTCTCCTTCTCCTTCTTCTACTTCTTCTGATTCACCCTCCAGACTTCACCTTCTCCTTCTCCTTCTTCTGCTTCTTCTGATTCACCCTCCAGACTTCACCTTCTCCTTCTCCTTATTCTGCTTCTTCTGATTCACCCTCCAGACTTCACCTTCTCCTTCTCCTTTTTCTGCTTCTTCTGATTCACCCTCCAGACTTCACCTTCTCCTTCTGCTTCTTCTGCTTCTTCTGATTCACCCTCCAGACTTCACCTTCTCCTTCTCCTTCTTCTGCTTCTTCTGATTCACCCTCCAGACTTCACCTTCTCCTTCTCCTTCTTCTACTTCTTCTGATTCACCCTCCAGACTTCACATTCTCCTTCTCCTTCTTCTGCTTCTTCTGATTCAACCTCCTGACTTCACCTTCTCCTTCTCCTTCTTCTACTTCTTCTGATTCACCCTCCTGACTTCACCTTCTCCTTCTCCTTCTTCTACTTCTTCTGCTTCACCCTCCAGACTTCACCTTCTCCTTCTCCTTCTTCTACTTCTTCTGATTCACCCTCCAGACTTCACCTTCTCCTTCTCCTTCTTCTGCTTCTTCTGATTCACCCTCCAGACTTCACCTTCTCCTTCTCCTTCTTCTGCTTCTTCTGCTGCGCCCTCCAGACTTCACCTTCTCCTTCTCCTTCTTCTGCTTCTTCTGCTTCACACTCCAGACTTCACCTTCTCCTTCTCCTTCTTCTGCTTCTTCTGCTGCGCCCTCCAGGCTTCACCTTCTCCTTCTCCTTCTTCTGCTTCTTCTGCTTCACCGTCCTGACTTCACCTTCTCCTTCTCCTTCTTCTACTTCTTCTGCTACACCCCCCTGACTTCACCTGCTCCTTCTCCTTCTTCTGCTTCTTCTGATTCACCCTCCTAACTTCACCTTCTCCTTCTCCTTCTTCTGCTTCTTCTGATTCACCCTCCTGACTTCACCTTCTCCTTCTCCTTCTTCTGCTTCTTCTGATTCACCCTCCAGACTTCACCTTCTCCTTCTCCTTCTTCTGCTTCTTCTGATTCACCCTCCAGACTTCACCTTCTCCTTCTCCTTCTTCTGCTTCTTCTGATTCACCCTCCAGACCTCACCTTCTCCTTCTCCTTCTTCTACTTCTTCTGATTCACCCTCCAGACTTCATCTTCTCCTTCTCCTTCTTCTGCTTCTTCTGATTCACCCTCCAGACTTTACCTTCTCCTTCTTCTGCTTCTTCTGATTCACCCGACCGGACTTCACCTTCTCCTTCTCCTTCTTCTACTTCTTCTGATTCACCCTCCAGACTTCACCTTCTCCTTCTCCTTCTTCTACTTCTTCTGATTCACCCTCCAGTCTTCACCTTCTCCTTCTCCTTCTTCTGTTTCTTCTGCTTCACCCTCCAGACTTCACCTTCTCCTTCTCTTTCTTCTGCTTCTTCTGCTTCACCCTCCAGACTTCACCTTCTCCTTCTCCTTCTTCTGATTCTTCTGATTCACCCTCCAGACTTCACCTTCTCTATCTCCTTCTTCTGCTTCTTCTGATTCACCCTCCTGACTTCACCTTCTCCTTCTCCTTCTTCTACTTCTTCTGATTCACCCTCCTGACTTCACCTTCTCCTTCTCCTTCTTCTACTTCTTCTGCTTCACCCTCCAGACTTCACCTTCTCCTTCTCCTTCTTCTACTTCTTCTGATTCACCCACCAGACTTCACCTTCTCCTTCTCCTTCTTCTGCTTCTTCTGATTCACCCTCCAGACTTCACCTTCTCCTTCTCCTTATTCTGCTTCTTCTGATTCACCCTCCAGACTTCACCTTCTCCTTCTCCTTCTTCTGCTTCTTCTGATTCACCCTCCAGACTTCACCTTCTCCTTCTCCTTCTTCTGCTTCTTCTGATTCACCCTCCAGACTTCACCTTCTCCTTCTCCTTCTTCTGCTTCTTCTGATTCACCCTCCAGACTTCACCTTCTCCTTCTCCTTCTTCTACTTCTTCTGATTCACCCTCCAGACTTCACCTTCTCCTTCTCCTTCTTCTGCTTCTTCTGATTCACCCTCCTGACTTCGCCTTCTCCTTCTCCTTCTTCTACATCTTCTGATTCACCCTCCTGACTTCACCTTCTCCTTCTCCTTCTTCTACTTCTTCTGCTTCACCCTCCAGACTTCACCTTCTCCTTCTCCTTCTTCTACTTCTTCTGATTCACCCTCCAGACTTCACCTTCTCCTTCTCCTTCTTCTACTTCTTCTGATTCACCCTCCAGACTTCACCTTCTCCTTCTCCTTCTTCTACTTCTTCTGATTCACCCTCCAGACTTCACCTTCTCCTTCTCCTTCTTCTGCTTCTTCTGATTCACCCTCCAGACTTCACCTTCTCCTTCTCCTTATTCTGCTTCTTCTGAATCACCCTCCAGACTTCACCTTCTCCTTCTCCTTCTTCTGCTTCTTCTGATTCACCCTCCAGACTTCACCTTCTCCTTCTCCTTCTTCTGCTTCTTCTGATTCACCCTCCAGACTTCACCTTCACCTTCTCCTTCTTCTACTTCTTCTGATTCACCCTCCAGACTTCACCTTCTCCATCTCCTTCTTCTGCTTCTTCTGATTCACCCTCCAGACTTCACCTTCTCCTTCTCCTTCGTCTGCTTCTTCTGATTCACCCTCCAGACTTCACCTTCTCCTTCTCCTTCTTCTGCTTCTTCTGATTCACCCTCCAGACTTCACCTTCTCCTTCTCCTTCTTCTACTTCTTCTGATTCACCCTCCAGACTTCACCTTCTCCTTCTCTTTCTTCTGCTTCTTCTGATTCACCCTCCAGACTTCACCTTCTCCTTCTCCTTCTTCTGATTCTTCTGATTCACCCTCCAGACTTCACCTTCTCCTTCTCCTTCTTCTGCTTCTTCTGCTTCACCCTCCAGACTTCACCTTCTCCTTCTCCTTCTTCTACTTCTTCTGATTCACCCTCCTGACTTCACCTTCTCCTTCTCCTTCTTCTACTTCTTCTGATTCACCCTCCAGACTTCACTTTCTCCTTCTCCTTCTTCTACTTCTTCTGATTCACCCTCCAGACTTCACCTTCTCCTTCTCCTTCTTCTGCTTCTTCTGATTCACCCTCCAGACATCAACTTCTCCTTCTCCTTATTCTGCTTCTTCTGAATCACCCTCCAGACTTCACCTTCTCCTTCTCCTTCTTCTGCTTCTTCTGATTCACCCTCCAGACTTCACCTTCTCCTTCTCCTTCTTCTGCTTCTTCTGATTCACCCTCCAGACTTCACCTTCTCCTTCTCCTTCTTCTACTTCTTCTGATTCACCCTCCAGACTTCACCTTCTCCATCTCCTTCTTCTGCTTCTTCTGATTCACCCTCCAGACTTCACCTTCTCCTTCTCCTTCGTCTACTTCTTCTGATTCACCCTCCAGACTTCACCTTCTCCTTCTCCTTCTTCTACTTCTTCTGATTCACCCTCCAGTCTTCACCTTCTCCTTCTCCTTCTTCTGTATCTTCTGCTTCACCCTCCAGACTTCACCTTCTCCTTCTCTTTCTTCTGCTTCTTCTGCTTCACCCTCCAGACTTCACCTTCTCCTTCTCCTTCTTCTGATTCTTCTGATTCACCCTCCAGACTTCACCTTCTCTATCTCCTTCTTCTGCTTCTTCTGATTCACCCTCCTGACTTCACCTTCTCCTTCTCCTTCTTCTACTTCTTCTGATTCACCCTCCTGACTTCACCTTCTCCTTCTCCTTCTTCTACTTCTTCTGCTTCACCCTCCAGACTTCACCTTCTCCTTCTCCTTCTTCTACTTCTTCTGATTCACCCTCCAGACTTCACCTTCTCCTTCTCCTTCTTCTGCTTCTTCTGATTCACCCTCCAGACTTCACCTTCTCCTTCTCCTTATTCTGCTTCTTCTGATTCACCCTCCAGACTTCACCTTCTCCTTCTCCTTCTTCTGCTTCTTCTGATTCACCCTCCAGACTTCAGCTTCTCCTTCTCCTTCTTCTGCTTCTTCTGATTCACCCTCCAGACTTCACCTTCTCCTTCTCCTTCTTCTGCTTCTTCTGATTCACCCTCCAGACTTCACCTTCTCCTTCTCCTTCTTCTACTTCTTCTGATTCACCCTCCAGACTTCACCTTCTCCTTCTCCTTCTTCTGCTTCTTCTGATTCACCCTCCTGACTTCGCCTTCTCCTTCTCCTTCTTCTACATCTTCTGATTCACCCTCCTGACTTCACCTTCTCCTTCTCCTTCTTCTACTTCTTCTGCTTCACCCTCCAGACTTCACCTTCTCCTTCTCCTTCTTCTACTTCTTCTGATTCACCCTCCAGACTTCACCTTCTCCTTCTCCTTCTGCTACTTCTTCTGATTCACCCTCCAGACTTCACCTTCTCCTTCTCCTTCTTCTACTTCTTCTGATTCACCCTCCAGACTTCACCTTCTCCTTCTCCTTCTTCTGCTTCTTCTGATTCACCCTCCAGACTTCACCTTCTCCTTCTCCTTATTCTGCTTCTTCTGAATCACCCTCCAGACTTCACCTTCTCCTTCTCCTTCTTCTGCTTCTTCAGATTCACCCTCCAGACTTCACCTTCTCCTTCTCCTTCTTCTGCTTCTTCTGATTCACCCTCCAGACTTCACCTTCACCTTCTCCTTCTTCTACTTCTTCTGATTCACCCTCCAGACTTCACCTTCTCCATCTCCTTCTTCTGCTTCTTCTGATTCACCCTCCAGACTTCACCTTCTCCTTCTCCTTCGTCTGCTTCTTCTGATTCACCCTCCAGACTTCACCTTCTCCTTCTCCTTCTTCTGCTTCTTCTGATTCACCCTCCAGACTTCACCTTCTCCTTCTCCTTCTTCTACTTCTTCTGATTCACCCTCCAGACTTCACCTTCTCCTTCTCTTTCTTCTGCTTCTTCTGATTCACCCTCCAGACTTCACCTTCTCCTTCTCCTTCTTCTGATTCTTCTGATTCACCCTCCAGACTTCACCTTCTCCTTCTCCTTCTTCTGCTTCTTCTGCTTCACCCTCCAGACTTCACCTTCTCCTTCTCCTTCTTCTACTTCTTCTGATTCACCCTCCTGACTTCACCTTCTCCTTCTCCTTCTTCTACTTCTTCTGATTCACCCTCCAGACTTCACTTTCTCCTTCTCATTCTTCTACTTCTTCTGATTCACCCTCCAGACTTCACCTTCTCCTTCTCCTTCTTCTGCTTCTTCTGATTCACCCTCCAGACATCACCTTCTCCTTCTCCTTATTCTGCTTCTTCTGAATCACCCTCCAGACTTCACCTTCTCCTTCTCCTTCTTCTGCTTCTTCTGATTCACCCTCCAGACTTCACCTTCTCCTTCTCCTTCTTCTGCTTCTTCTGATTCACCCTCCAGACTTCACCTTCTCCTTCTCCTTCTTCTAGTTCTTCTGATTCACCATCCAGACTTCACCTTCTCCATCTCCTTCTTCTGCTTCTTCTGATTCACCCTCCAGACTTCACCTTCTCCTTCTCCTTCGTCTACTTCTTCTGATTCACCCTCCAGACTACACCTTCTCCTTCTCCTTCTTCTACTTCTTCTGATTCACCCTCCAGACTTCACCTTCTCCTTCTCCTTCTTCTGTTTCTTCTGATTCACCCTCCAGACTTCACCTTCTCCTTCTCCTTCTTCTGCTTCTTCTGATTCACCCTCCTGACTTCACCTTCTCCTTCTCCTTCTTCTACTTCTTCTGATTCACCCTCCTGACTTCACCTTCTCCTTCTCCTTCTTCTACTTCTTCTGCTTCACCCTCCAGACTTCACCTTCTCCTTCTCCTTCTTCTACTTCTTCTGATTCACCCTCCAGACTTCACCTTCTCCTTCTCCTTCTTCTGCTTCTTCTGATAAACCCTCCAGACTTCACCTTCTCCTTCTCCTTATTCTGCTTCTTCTGATTCACCCTCCAGACTTCAACTTCTCCTTCTCCTTATTCTGCTTCTTCTGATTCACCCTCCAGACTTCACCTTCTCCTTCACCTTCCTTTGCTTCTTCTGATTCACCCTCCAGACTTCACCTTCTCCTTCTCCTTCTTCTGATTCTTCTGATTCACCCTCCAGACTTCACCTTCTCCTTCTCCATCTTCTGCTTCTTCTGATTCAACCTCCTGACTTCACCTTCTCCTTCTCCTTCTTCTACTTCTTCTGATTCACCCTCCTGACTTCACCTTCTCCTTCTCCATCTTCTACTTCTTCTGCTTCACCCTCCAGACTTCAACTTCTCCTTCTCCTTCTTCTACTTCTTCTGATTCACCCTCCAGACTTCACCTTCTCCTTCTCCTTCTTCTGTTTCTTATGATTCACCCTCCAGACTTCACCTTCTCCTTCTCCTTCTTCTGCTTCTTCTGATTCACCCTCCAGACTTCACCTTCTCCTTCTCCTTCTTCTACTTCTTCTGATTCACCCTCCAGACTTCACCTTCTCCTTCTCCTTCTTCTGCTTCTTCTGATTCACCCTCCAGACTTCACCTTCTCCTTCTCCTTCGTCTACTTCTTCTGATTCACCCTCCAGACTACACCTTCTCCTTCTCCTTCTTCTACTTCTTCTGATTCACCCTCCAGACTTCACCTTCTCCTTCTCATTCTTCTGTTTCTTCTGATTCACCCTCCAGACTTCATCTTCTCCTTCTCCTTCTTCTACCTCTTCTGATTCACCCTCCAGACTTCACCTTCTCCTTCTCCTTCTTCTACTTCTTCTGATTCACCCTCCAGACTTCATCTTCTCCTTCTCCTTCTTCTACTTCTTCTGATTCACCCTCCAGACTTCACCTTCTCCTTCTCCTTCTTCTGCTTCTTCTGGTTCACCCTCCAGACTTCACCTTCTCCTTCTCCTTATTCTGCTTCTTCTGATTCACCCTCCAGACTTCACCTTCTCCTTCTCCTTCTTCTACTTCTTCTGATTCACCCTCCAGACTTCACCTTCTCCTTCTCCTTCTTCTGCTTCTTCTGATTCACCCTCCAGACTTCACCTTCTCCTTCTCCTTCTTCTACTTCTTCTGACTCACCCTCCAGACTTCACCTTCTCCTTCTCCTTCTTCTGTTTCTTCTGATTCACCCTCCAGACTTCATCTTCTCCTTCTCCTTCTTCTACTTCTTCTGATTCACCCTCCAGACTTCACCTTCTCCTTCTCCTTCTTCTACTTCTTCTGATTCACCCTCCAGACTTCATCTTCTCCTTCTCCTTCTTCTACTTCTTCTGATTCACCCTCCAGACTTCACCTTCTCCTTCTCCTTCTTCTGCTTCTTCTGATTCACCCTCCAGACTTCACCTTCTCCTTCTCCTTATTCTGCTTCTTCTGATTCACCCTCCAGACTTCACCTTCTCCTTCTCCTTCTTCTGCTTCTTCTGATTCACCCTCCAGACTTCACCTTCTCCTTCTCCTTCTTCTGCTTCTTCTGATTCACCCTCCAGACTTCACCTTCTCCTTCTCCTTCTTCTACTTCTTCTGATTCACCCTCCAGACTTAACCTTCTCCTTCTCCTTCTTCTGCTTCTTCTGATTCACCCTCCAGACTTCACCTTCTCCTTCTCCTTCGTCTACTTCTTCTGATTCACCCTCCAGACTATACCTTCTCCTTCTCCTTCTTCTACTTCTTCTGATTCACCCTCCAGACTTCACCTTCTCCTTCTCCTTCTTCTGTTTCTTCTGATTCACCCTCCAGACTTCATCTTCTCCTTCTCCTTCTTCTACTTCTTCTGATTCACCCTCCAGACTTCACCTTCTCCTTCTCCTTCTTCTACTTCTTCTGATTCACCCTCCGGACTTCATCTTCTCCTTCTCCTTCTTCTGCTTCTTCTGATTCACCCTCCAGACTTCACCTTCTCCTTCTCCTTCTTCTGCTTCTTCTGATTCACCCTCCAGACTTCAACTTCTCCTTCTCCTTCTTCTACTTCTTCTGATTCACCCTCCAGACTTCACCTTCTCCTTCTCCTTCTTCTACTTCTTCTGATTCACCCTCCAGTCTTCACCTTCTCCTTCTCCTTCTTCTGTTTCTTCTGCTTCACCCTCCAGACTTCACCTTCTCCTTCTCTTTCTTCTGCTTCTTCTGATTCACCCTCCAGACTTCACCTTCTCCTTCTCCTTCTTCTGATTCTTCTGATTCACCCTCCAGACTTCACCTTCTCCTTCTCCTTCTTCTGCTTCTTCTGATTCACCCTCCTGACTTCACCTTCTCCTTCTCCTTCTTCTACATCTTCTGATTCACCCTCCTGACTTCACCTTCTCCTTCTCCTTCTTCTACTTCTTCTGCTTCACCCTCCAGACTTCACCTTCTCCTTCTCCTTCTTCTACTTCTTCTGATTCACCCTCCAGACTTCACCTTCTCCTTCTCCTTCTTCTGCTTCTTCTGCTTCACACTCCAGACTTCACCTTCTCCTTCTCCTTCTTCTGCTTCTTCTGCTGCGCCCTCCAGGCTTCACCTTCTCCTTCTCCTTCTTCTGCTTCTTCTGCTTCACCGTCCTGACTTCACCTTCTCCTTCTCCTTCTTCTACTTCTTCTGCTACACCCCCCTGACTTCACCTGCTCCTTCTCCTTCTTCTGCTTCTTCTGATTCACCCTCCTAACTTCACCTACTCCTTCTCCTTCTTCTGCTTCTTCTGATTCACCCTCCTGACTTCACCTTCTCCTTCTCCTTCTTCTGCTTCTTCTGATTCACCCTCCAGACTTCACCTTCTCCTTCTCCTTCTTCTGCTTCTTCTGATTCACCCTCCAGACTTCACCTTCTCCTTCTCCTTCTTCTGCTTCTTCTGATTCACCCTCCTGAACTCACCTTCTCCTTCTCCTTCTTCTACTTCTTCTGATTCACCCTCCAGACTTCATCTTCTCCTTCTCCTTCTTCTGCTTCTTCTGATTCACCCTCCAGACTTCACCTTCTCCTTCTCCTTCTTCTGCTTCTTCTGATTCACCCTCCAGACTTCACCTTCTCCTTCTCCTTCTTCTACTTCTTCTGATTCACCCTCCAGACTTCACCTTCTCCTTCTCCTTCTTCTACTTCTTCTGATTCACCCTCCAGTCTTCACCTTCTCCTTCTCCTTCTTCTGTTTCTTCTGCTTCACCCTCCAGACTTCACCTTCTCCTTCTCTTTCTTCTGCTTCTTCTGCTTCACCCTCCAGACTTCACCTTCTCCTTCTCCTTCTTCTGATTCTTCTGATTCACCCTCCAGACTTCACCTTCTCTATCTCGTTCTTCTGCTTCTTCTGATTCACCCTCCTGACTTCACCTTCTACTTCTCCTTCTTCTACTTCTTCTGATTCACCCTCCTGACTTCACCTTCTCCTTCTCCTTCTTCTACTTCTTCTGCTTCACCCTCCAGACTTCACCTTCTCCTTCTCCTTCTTCTACTTCTTCTGATTCACCCTCCAGACTTCACCTTCTCCTTCTCCTTCTTCTGCTTCTTCTGATTCACCCTCCAGACTTCACCTTCTCCTTCTCCTTATTCTGCTTCTTCTGATTCACCCTCCAGACTTCACCTTCTCCTTCTCCTTCTTCTGCTTCTTCTGATTCACCCTCCAGACTTCACCTTCTCCTTCTCCTTCTTCTGCTTCTTCTGATTCACCCTCCAGACTTCACCTTCTCCTTCTCCTTCTTCTGCTTCTTCTGATTCACCCTCCAGACTTCACCTTCTCCTTCTCCTTCTTCTACTTCTTCTGATTCACCCTCCAGACTTCACCTTCTCCTTCTCCTTCTTCTGCTTCTTCTGATTCACCCTCCTGACTTCACCTTCTCCTTCTCCTTCTTCTACATCTTCTGATTCACCCTCCTGACTTCACCTTCTCCTTCTCCTTCTTCTCCTTCTTCTGCTTCACCCTCCAGACTTCACCTTCTCCTTCTCCTTCTTCTACTTCTTCTGATTCACCCTCCAGACTTCACCTTCTCCTTCTCCTTCTTCTACTTCTTCTGATTCACCCTCCAGACTTCACCTTCTCCTTCTCCTTCTTCTACTTCTTCTGATTCACCCTCCAGACTTCACCTTCTCCTTCTCCTTCTTCTGCTTCTTCTGATTCACCCTCCAGACTTCACCTTCTCCTTCTACTTATTCTGCTTCTTCTGAATCACCCTCCAGAATTCACCTTCTCCTTCTCCTTCTTCTGCTTCTTCTGATTCACCCTCCAGACTTCACCTTCTCCTTCTCCTTCTTCTGCTTCTTCTGATTCACCCTCCAGACTTCACCTTCACCTTCTCCTTCTTCTACTTCTTCTGATTCACCCTCCAGACTTCACCTTCTCCATCTCCTTCTTCTGCTTCTTCTGATTCACCCTCCAGACTTCACCTTCTCCTTCTCCTTCGTCTACTTCTTCTGATTCACCCTCCAGACTTCACCTTCTCCTTCTCCTTCTTCTGCTTCTTCTGATTCACCCTCCAGATTCACCTTCTCCTTCTCCTTCTTCTACTTCTTCTGATTCACCCTCCAGACTTCACCTTCTCCTTCTCCTTCTTCTGATTCTTCTGATTCACCCTCCAGACTTCACCTTCTCCTTCTCCTTCTTCTGCTTCTTCTGATTCACCCTCCTGACTTCACCTTCTCCTTCTCCTTCTTCTACATCTTCTGATTCACCCTCCTGACTTCACCTTCTCCTTCTCCTTCTTCTACTTCTTCTGCTTCCCCCTCCAGACTACACCTTCTCCTTCTCCTTCTTCTACTTCTTCTGATTCACCCTCCAGACTTCACCTTCTCCTTCTCCTTCTTCTACTTCTTCTGATTCACCCTCCAGACTTCACCTTCTCCTTCTCCTTCTTCTACTTCTTCTGATTCACCCTCCAGACTTCACCTTCTCCTTCTCCTTCTTCTGCTTCTTCTGATTCACCCTCCAGACATCACCTTCTCCTTCTCCTTATTCTGCTTCTTCTGAATCGCCCTCCAGACTTCACCTTCTCCTTCTCCTTCTTCTGCTTCTTCTGATTCACCCTCCAGACTTCACCTTCTCCTTCTCCTTCTTCTACTTCTTCTGATTCACCCTCCAGACTTCACCTTCTCCATCTCCTTTTTCTGCTTCTTCTGATTCACCCTCCAGACTTCACCTTCTCCTTTTCCTTCGTCTACTTCTTCTGATTCACCCTCCAGACTACACCTTCTCCTTCTCCTTCTTCTACTTCTTCTGATTCACCCTCCAGACTTCACCTTCTCCTTCTCCTTCTTCTGTTTCTTCTGATTCACCCTCCAGACTTCACCTTCTCCTTCTCCTTCTTCTACTACTTCTGATTCACCCTCCAGACTTCACCTTCTCCTTCTCCTTCTTCTACTTCTTCTGATTCACCCTCCAGACTTCATCTTCTCCTTCTCCTTCTTCTGCTTCTTCTGATTCACCCTCCAGACTTCACCTTCTCCTTCTCCTTCTTCTGCTTCTTCTGATTCACCCTCCAGACTTCACCTTCTCCTTCTCCTTCTTCTACTTCTTCTGATTCACCCTCCAGACTTCACCTTCTCCTTCTCCTTCGTCTGCTTCTTCTGATTCACCCTCCAGACTTCACCTTCTCCTTCTCCTTCTTCTGCTTCTTCTGATTCACCCTCCAGACTTCACCTTCTCCTTCTCCTTCTTCTACTTCTTCTGATTCACCCTCCAGACTTCACCTTCTCCTTCTCTTTCTTCTGCTTCTTCTGATTCACCCTCCAGACTTCACCTTCTCCTTCTCCTTCTTCTGATTCTTCTGATTCACCCTCCAGACTTCACCTTCTCCTTCTTCTGCTTCTTCTGCTTCACCCTCCAGACTTCACCTTCTCCTTCTCCTTCTTCTACTTCTTCTGATTCACCCTCCTGACTTCACCTTCTCCTTCTCCTTCTTCTACTTCTTCTGATTCACCCTCCGTACTTCACTTTCTCCTTCTCATTCTTCTACTTCTTCTGATTCACCCTCCAGACTTCACCTTCTCCTTCTCCTTCTTCTGCTTCTTCTGATTCACCCTCCAGACATCACCTTCTCCTTCTCCTTATTCTGCTTCTTCTGAATCACCCTCCAGACTTCACCTTCTCCTTCTCCTTCTTCTGCTTCTTCTGATTCACCCTCCAGACTTCACCTTCTCCTTCTCCTTCTTCTGCTTCTTCTGATTCACCCTCCAGACTTCACCTTCTCCTTCTCCTTCTTCTACTTCTTCTGATTCACCCTCCAGACTTCACCTTCTCCATCTCCTTCTTCTGCTTCTTCTGATTCACCCTCCAGACTTCACCTTCTCCTTCTCCTTCGTCTACTTCTTCTGATTCACCCTCCAGACTACACCTTCTCCTTCTCCTTCTTCTACTTCTTCTGATTCACCCTCCAGACTTCACCTTCTCCTTCTCCTTCTTCTGTTTCTTCTGATTCACCCTCCAGACTTCACCTTCTCCTTCTCCTTCTTCTGCTTCTTCTGATTCACCCTCCTGACTTCACCTTCTCCTTCTCCTTCTTCTACTTCTTCTGATTCACCCTCCTGACTTCACCTTCTCCTTCTCCTTCTTCTACTTCTTCTGCTTCACCCTCCAGACTTCACCTTCTCCTTCTCCTTCTTCTACTTCTTCTGATTCACCCTCCAGACTTCACCTTCTCCTTCTCCTTCTTCTGCTTCTTCTGATACACCCTCCATACTTCAACTTCTCCTTCTCCTTATTCTGCTTCTTCTGATTCACCCTCCAGACTTCGCCTTCTCCTTCACCTTCCTTTGCTTCTTCTGATTCACCCTCCAGACTTCACCTTCTCCTTCTCCTTCTTCTGATTCTTCTGATTCACCCTCCAGACTTCACCTTCTCCTTCTCCATCTTCTGCTTCGTCTGATTCATCCTCCTGACTTCACCTTCTCCTTCTCCTTCTTCTACTTCTTCTGATTCACCCTCCTGACTTCACCTTCTCCTTCTCCATCTTCTACTTCTTCTGCTTCACCCTCCAGACTTCAACTTCTCCTTCTCCTTCTTCTACTTCTTCTGATTCACCCTCCAGACTTCACCTTCTCCTTCTCCTTCTTCTGTTTCTTATGATTCACCCTCCAGACTTCACCTTCTCCTTCTCCTTCTTCTGCTTCTTCTGATTCACCCTCCAGACTTCACCTTCTCCTTCTCCTTCTTCTACTTCTTCTGATTCACCCTCCAGACTTCACCTTCTCCTTCTCCTTCTTCTGCTTCTTCTGATTCACCCTCCAGACTTCACCTTCTCCTTCTCCTTCGTCTACTTCTTCTGATTCACCCTCCAGACTACACCTTCTCCTTCTCCTTCTTCGACTTCTTCTGATTCACCCTCCAGACTTCACCTTCTCCTTCTCATTCTTCTGTTTCTTCTGATTCACCCTCCAGACTTCATCTTCTCCTTCTCCTTCTTCTACCTCTTCTGATTCACCCTCCAGACTTCACCTTCTCCTTCTCCTTCTTCTACTTCTTCTGATTCACCCTCCAGACTTCATCTTCTCCTTCTCCTTCTTCTACTTCTTCTGATTCACCCTCCAGACTTCACCTTCTCCTTCTCCTTCTTCTGCTTCTTCTGGTTCACCCTCCAGACTTCACCTTCTCCTTCTCCTTATTCTGCTTCTTCTGATTCACCCTCCAGACTTCACCTTCTCCTTCTCCTTCTTCTACTTCTTCTGATTCACCCTCCAGACTTCACCTTCTCCTTCTCCTTCTTCTGCTTCTTCTGATTCACCCTCCAGACTTCACCTTCTCCTTCTCCTTCTTCTACTTCTTCTGATTCACCCTCCAGACTTCACCTTCTCCTTCTCCTTCTTCTGTTTCTTCTGATTCACCCTCCAGACTTCATCTTCTCCTTCTCCTTCTTCTACTTCTTCTGATTCACCCTCCAGACTTCACCTTCTCCTTCTCCTTCTTCTACTTCTTCTGATTCACCCTCCAGACTTCATCTTCTCCTTCTCCTTCTTCTACTTCTTCTGATTCACCCTCCAGACTTCACCTTCTCCTTCTCCTTCTTCTGCTTCTTCTGATTCACCCTCCAGACTTCACCTTCTCCTTCTCCTTATTCTGCTTCTTCTGATTCACCCTCCAGACTTCAACTTCTCCTTCTCCTTCTTCTGCTTCTTCTGATTCACCCTCCAGACTTCACCTTCTCCTTCTCCTTCTTCTGCTTCTTCTGATTCACCCTCCAGACTTCACCTTCTCCTTCTCCTTCTTCTACTTCTTCTGATTCACCCTCCAGACTTAACCTTCTCCTTCTCCTTCTTCTGCTTCTTCTGATTCACCCTCCAGACTTCACCTTCTCCTTCTCCTTCGTCTACTTCTTCTGATTCACCCTCCAGACTATACCTTCTCCTTCTCCTTCTTCTACTTCTTCTGATTCACCCTCCAGACTTCACCTTCTCCTTCTCCTTCTTCTGTTTCTTCTGATTCACCCTCCAGACTTCATCTTCTCCTTCTCCTTCTTCTACTTCTTCTGATTCACCCTCCAGACTTCACCTTCTCCTTCTCCTTCTTCTACTTCTTCTGATTGACCCTCCGGACTTCATCTTCTCCTTCTCCTTCTTCTGCTTCTTCTGATTCACCCTCCAGATTTCACCTTCTCCTTCTCCTTCTTCTGCTTCTTCTGATTCACCCTCCAGACTTCAACTTCTCCTTCTCCTTCTTCTACTTCTTCTGATTCACCCTCCAGACTTCACCTTCTCCTTTTCCTTCTTCTACTTCTTCTGATTCACCCTCCAGTCTTCACCTTCTCCTTCTCCTTCTTCTGTTTCTTCTGCTTCACCCTCCAGACTTCACCTTCTCCTTCTCTTTCTTCTGCTTCTTCTGATTCACCCTCCAGACTTCACCTTCTCCTTCTCCTTCTTCTGATTCTTCTGATTCACCCTCCAGACTTCACCTTCTCCTTCTCCTTCTTCTGCTTCTTCTGATTCACCCTCCTGACTTCACCTTCTCCTTCTCCTTCTTCTACATCTTCTGATTCAGCCTCCTGACTTCACCTTCTCCTTCTCCTTCTTCTACTTCTTCTGCTTCACCCTCCAGACTTCACCTTCTCCTTCTCCTTCTTCTACTTCTTCTGATTCACCCTCCAGACTTCACCTTCTCCTTCTCCTTCTTCTGCTTCTTCTGATTCACCCTCCAGACTTCACCTTCTCCTTCTCCTTCTTCTGCTTCTTCTGATTCACCCTCCAGATTCACCTTCTCCTTCTCCTTCTTCTACTTCTTCTGATTCACCCTCCAGACTTCACCTTCTCCTTCTCCTTCTTCTGATTCTTCTGATTCACCCTCCAGACTTCACCTTCTCCTTCTCCTTCTTCTGCTTCTTCTGATTCACCCTCCTGACTTCACCTTCTCCTTCTCCTTCTTCTACATCTTCTGATTCACCCTCCTGACTTCACCTTCTCCTTCTCCTTCTTCTACTTCTTCTGCTTCCCCCTCCAGACTACACCTTCTCCTTCTCCTTCTTCTACTTCTTCTGATTCACCCTCCAGACTTCACCTTCTCCTTCTCCTTCTTCTACTTCTTCTGATTCACCCTCCAGACTTCACCTTCTCCTTCTCCTTCTTCTACTTCTTCTGATTCACCCTCCAGACTTCACCTTCTCCTTCTCCTTCTTCTGCTTCTTCTGATTCACCCTCCAGACATCACCTTCTCCTTCTCCTTATTCTGCTTCTTCTGAATCGCCCTCCAGACTTCACCTTCTCCTTCTCCTTCTTCTGCTTCTTCTGATTCACCCTCCAGACTTCACCTTCTCCTTCTCCTTCTTCTACTTCTTCTGATTCACCCTCCAGACTTCACCTTCTCCATCTCCTTCTTCTGCTTCTTCTGATTCACCCTCCAGACTTCACCTTCTCCTTTTCCTTCGTCTACTTCTTCTGATTCACCCTCCAGACTACACCTTCTCCTTCTCCTTCTTCTACTTCTTCTGATTCACCCTCCAGACTTCACCTTCTCCTTCTCCTTCTTCTGTTTCTTCTGATTCACCCTCCAGACTTCACCTTCTCCTTCTCCTTCTTCTACTACTTCTGATTCACCCTCCAGACTTCACCTTCTCCTTCTCCTTCTTCTACTTCTTCTGATTCACCCTCCAGACTTCATCTTCTCCTTCTCCTTATTCTGCTTCTTCTGATTCACCCTCCAGACTTCACCTTCTCCTTCTCCTTCTTCTGCTTCTTCTGATTCACCCTCCAGACTTCACCTTCTCCTTCTCCTTCTTCTACTTCTTCTGATTCACCCTCCAGACTTCACCTTCTCCTTCTCCTTCGTCTGCTTCTTCTGATTCACCCTCCAGACTTCACCTTCTCCTTCTCCTTCTTCTGCTTCTTCTGATTCACCCTCCAGACTTCACCTTCTCCTTCTCCTTCTTCTACTTCTTCTGAATCACCCTCCAGACTTCACCTTCTCCTTCTCTTTCTTCTGCTTCTTCTGATTCACCCTCCAGACTTCACCTTCTCCTTCTCCTTCTTCTGATTCTTCTGATTCACCCTCCAGACTTCACCTTCTCCTTCTCCTTCTTCTGCTTCTTCTGCTTCACCCTCCAGACTTCACCTTCTCCTTCTCCTTCTTCTACTTCTTCTGATTCACCCTCCTGACTTCACCTTCTCCTTCTCCTTCTTCTACTTCTTCTGATTCACCCTCCAGACTTCACTTTCTCCTGCTCATTCTTCTACTTCTTCTGATTCACCCTCCAGACTTCACCTTCTCCTTCTCCTTCTTCTGCTTCTTCTGATTCACCCTCCAGACATCACCTTCTCCTTCTCCTTATTCTGCTTCTTCTGAATCACCCTCCAGACTTCACCTTCTCCTTCTCCTTCTTCTGCTTCTTCTGATTCACCCTCCAGACTTCACCTTCTCCTTCTCCTTCTTCTACTTCTTCTGATTCACCCTCCAGACTTCACCTTCTCCATCTCCTTCTTCTGCTTCTTCTGATTCACCCTCCAGACTTCACCTTCTCCTTCTCCTTCGTCTACTTCTTCTGATTCACCCTCCAGACTACACCTTCTCCTTCTCCTTCTTCTACTTCTTCTGATTCACCCTCCAGACTTCACCTTCTCCTTCTCCTTCTTCTGTTTCTTCTGATTCACCCTCCAGACTTCACCTTCTCCTTCTCCTTCTTCTGCTTCTTCTGATTCACCCTCCTGACTTCACCTTCTCCTTCTCCTTCTTCTACTTCTTCTGATTCACCCTCCTGACTTCACCTTCTCCTTCTCCTTCTTCTACTTCTTCTGCTTCACCCTCCAGACTTCACCTTCTCCTTCTCCTTCTTCTACTTCTTCTGATTCACCCTCCAGACTTCACCTTCTCCTTCTCCTTCTTCTGCTTCTTCTGATACACCCTCCAGACTTCACCTTCTCCTTCTCCTTATTCTGCTTCTTCTGAGTCACCCTCCAGACTTCAACTTCTCCTTCTCCTTATTCTGCTTCTTCTGATTCACCCTCCAGACTTCACCTTCTCCTTCACCTTCCTTTGCTTCTTCTGATTCACCCTCCAGACTTCACCTTCTCCTTCTCCTTCTTCTGTTTCTTCTGATTCACCCTCCAGACTTCACCTTCTCCTTCTCCTTCTTCTACTACTTCTGATTCACCCTCCAGACTTCACCTTCTCCTTCTCCTTCTTCTACTTCTTCTGATTCACCCTCCAGACTTCATCTTCTCCTTCTCCTTATTCTGCTTCTTCTGATTCACCCTCCAGACTTCACCTTCTCCTTCTCCTTCTTCTGCTTCTTCTGATTCACCCTCCAGACTTCACCTTCTCCTTCTCCTTCTTCTACTTCTTCTGATTCACCCTCCAGACTTCACCTTCTCCTTCTCCTTCGTCTGCTTCTTCTGATTCACCCTCCAGACTTCACCTTCTCCTTCTCCTTCTTCTGCTTCTTCTGATTCACCCTCCAGACTTCACCTTCTCCTTCTCCTTCTTCTACTTCTTCTGAATCACCCTCCAGACTTCACCTTCTCCTTCTCTTTCTTCTGCTTCTTCTGATTCACCCTCCAGACTTCACCTTCTCCTTCTCCTTCTTCTGATTCTTCTGATTCACCCTCCAGACTTCACCTTCTCCTTCTCCTTCTTCTGCTTCTTCTGCTTCACCCTCCAGACTTCACCTTCTCCTTCTCCTTCTTCTACTTCTTCTGATTCACCCTCCTGACTTCACCTTCTCCTTCTCCTTCTTCTACTTCTTCTGATTCACCCTCCAGACTTCACTTTCTCCTGCTCATTCTTCTACTTCTTCTGATTCACCCTCCAGACTTCACCTTCTCCTTCTCCTTCTTCTGCTTCTTCTGATTCACCCTCCAGACATCACCTTCTCCTTCTCCTTATTCTGCTTCTTCTGAATCACCCTCCAGACTTCACCTTCTCCTTCTCCTTCTTCTGCTTCTTCTGATTCACCCTCCAGACTTCACCTTCTCCTTCTCCTTCTTCTGCTTCTTCTGATTCACCCTCCAGACTTCACCTTCTCCTTCTCCTTCTTCTACTTCTTCTGATTCACCCTCCAGACTTCACCTTCTCCATCTCCTTCTTCTGCTTCTTCTGATTCACCCTCCAGACTTCACCTTCTCCTTCTCCTTCGTCTACTTCTTCTGATTCACCCTCCAGACTTCACCTTCTCCTTCTCCTTCTTCTACTTCTTCTGATTCACCCTCCAGACTTCACCTTCTCCTTCTCCTTCTTCTGTTTCTTCTGATTCACCCTCCAGACTTCACCTTCTCCTTCTCCTTCTTCTGCTTCTTCTGATTCACCCTCCTGACTTCACCTTCTCCTTCTCCTTCTTCTACTTCTTCTGATTCACCCTCCTGACTTCACCTTCTCCTTCTCCTTCTTCTACTTCTTCTGCTTCACCCTCCAGACTTCACCTTCTCCTTCTCCTTCTTCTACTTCTTCTGATTCACCCTCCAGACTTCACCTTCTCCTTCTCCTTCTTCTGCTTCTTCTGATACACCCTCCAGACTTCACCTTCTCCTTCTCCTTATTCTGCTTCTTCTGAGTCACCCTCCAGACTTCAACTTCTCCTTCTCCTTATTCTGCTTCTTCTGATTCACCCTCCAGACTTCACCTTCTCCTTCACCTTCCTTTGCTTCTTCTGATTCACCCTCCAGACTTCACCTTCTCCTTCTCCATCTTCTGCTTCTTCTGATTCAACCTCCTGACTTCACCTTCTCCTTCTCCTTCTTCTACTTCTTCTGATTCACCCTCCTGACTTCACCTTCTCCTTCTCCATCTTCTACTTCTTCTGCTTCACCCTCCAGACTTCAACTTCTCCTTCTCCTTCTTCTACTTCTTCTGATTCACCCTCCAGACTTCACCTTCTCCTTCTCCTTCTTCTGTTTCTTATGATTCACCCTCCAGACTTCACCTTCTCCTTCTCCTTCTTCTGCTTCTTCTGATTCACCCTCCAGACTTCACCTTCTCCTTCTCCTTCTTCTACTTCTTCTGATTCACCCTCCAGACTTCACCTTCTCCTTCTCCTTCTTCTGCTTCTTCTGATTCACCCTCCAGACTTCACCTTCTCCTTCTCCTTCGTCTACTTCTTCTGATTCACCCTCCAGACTACACCTTCTCCTTCTCCTTCTTCGACTTCTTCTGATTCACCCTCCAGACTTCACCTTCTCCTTCTCATTCTTCTGTTTCTTCTGATTCACCCTCCAGACTTCATCTTCTCCTTCTCCTTCTTCTACCTCTTCTGATTCACCCTCCAGACTTCACCTTCTCCTTCTCCTTCTTCTACTTCTTCTGATTCACCCTCCAGACTTCATCTTCTCCTTCTCCTTCTTCTACTTCTTCTGATTCACCCTCCAGACTTCACCTTCTCCTTCTCCTTCTTCTGCTTCTTCTGGTTCACCCTCCAGACTTCACCTTCTCCTTCTCCTTATTCTGCTTCTTCTGATTCACCCTCCAGACTTCACCTTCTCCTTCTCCTTCTTCTACTTCTTCTGATTCACCCTCCAGACTTCACCTTCTCCTTCTCCTTCTTCTGCTTCTTCTGATTCACCCTCCAGACTTCACCTTCTCCTTCTCCTTCTTCTACTTCTTCTGATTCACCCTCCAGACTTCACCTTCTCCTTCTCCTTCTTCTGTTTCTTCTGATTCACCCTCCAGACTTCATCTTCTCCTTCTCCTTCTTCTACTTCTTCTGATTCACCCTCCAGACTTCACCTTCTCCTTCTCCTTCTTCTACTTCTTCTGATTCACCCTCCAGACTACATCTTCTCCTTCTCCTTCTTCTACTTCTTCTGATTCACCCTCCAGACTTCACCTTCTCCTTCTCCTTCTTCTGCTTCTTCTGATTCACCCTCCAGACTTCACCTTCTCCTTCTCCTTATTCTGCTTCTTCTGATTCACCCTCCAGACTTCACCTTCTCCTTCTCCTTCTTCTGCTTCTTCTGATTCACCCTCCAGACTTCACCTTCTCCTTCTCCTTCTTCTGCTTCTTCTGATTCACCCTCCAGACTTCACCTTCTCCTTCTCCTTCTTCTACTTCTTCTGATTCACCCTCCAGACTTAACCTTCTCCTTCTCCTTCTTCTGCTTCTTCTGATTCACCCTCCAGACTTCACCTTCTCCTTCTCCTTCGTCTACTTCTTCTGATTCACCCTCCAGACTATACCTTCTCCTTCTCCTTCTTCTACTTCTTCTGATTCACCCTCCAGACTTCACCTTCTCCTTCTCCTTCTTCTGTTTCTTCTGATTCACCCTCCAGACTTCATCTTCTCCTTCTCCTTCTTCTACTTCTTCTGATTCACCCTCCAGACTTCACCTTCTCCTTCTCCTTCTTCTACTTCTTCTGATTCACCCTCCGGACTTCATCTTCTCCTTCTCCTTCTTCTGCTTCTTCTGATTCACCCTCCAGATTTCACCTTCTCCTTCTCCTTCTTCTGCTTCTTCTGATTCACCCTCCAGACTTCAACTTCTCCTTCTCCTTCTTCTACTTCTTCTGATTCACCCTCCAGACTTCACCTTCTCCTTTTCCTTCTTCTACTTCTTCTGATTCACCCTCCAGTCTTCACCTTCTCCTTCTCCTTCTTCTGTTTCTTCTGCTTCACCCTCCAGACTTCACCTTCTCCTTCTCTTTCTTCTGCTTCTTCTGATTCACCCTCCAGACTTCACCTTCTCCTTCTCCTTCTTCTGATTCTTCTGATTCACCCTCCAGACTTCACCTTCTCCTTCTCCTTCTTCTGCTTCTTCTGATTCACCCTCCTGACTTCACCTTCTCCTTCTCCTTCTTCTACATCTTCTGATTCAGCCTCCTGACTTCACCTTCTCCTTCTCCTTCTTCTACTTCTTCTGCTTCACCCTCCAGACTTCACCTTCTCCTTCTCCTTCTTCTACTTCTTCTGATTCACCCTCCAGACTTCACCTTCTCCTTCTCTTTCTTCTGCTTCTTCTGATTGACCCTCCAGACTTCACCTTCTCCTTCTCCTTCTTCTGCTTCTTCTGATTCACCCTCCAGATTCACCTTCTCCTTCTCCTTCTTCTACTTCTTCTGATTCACCCTCCAGACTTCACCTTCTCCTTCTCCTTCTTCTGATTCTTCTGATTCACCCTCCAGACTTCACCTTCTCCTTCTCCTTCTTCTGCTTCTTCTGATTCACCCTCCTGACTTCACCTTCTCCTTCTCCTTCTTCTACATCTTCTGATTCACCCTCCTGACTTCACCTTCTCCTTCTCCTTCTTCTACTTCTTCTGCTTCCCCCTCCAGACTACACCTTCTCCTTCTCCTTCTTCTACTTCTTCTGATTCACCCTCCAGACTTCACCTTCTCCTTCTCCTTCTTCTACTTCTTCTGATTCACCCTCCAGACTTCACCTTCTCCTTCTCCTTCTTCTACTTCTTCTGATTCACCCTCCAGACTTCACCTTCTCCTTCTCCTTCTTCTGCTTCTTCTGATTCACCCTCCAGACATCACCTTCTCCTTCTCCTTATTCTGCTTCTTCTGAATCGCCCTCCAGACTTCACCTTCTCCTTCTCCTTCTTCTGCTTCTTCTGATTCACCCTCCAGACTTCACCTTCTCCTTCTCCTTCTTCTACTTCTTCTGATTCACCCTCCAGACTTCACCTTCTCCATCTCCTTCTTCTGCTTCTTCTGATTCACCCTCCAGACTTCACCTTCTCCTTTTCCTTCGTCTACTTCTTCTGATTCACCCTCCAGACTTCACCTTCTCCTTCTCCTTCTTCTGCTTCTTCTGATTCACCCTCCTGACTTCACCTTCTCCTTCTGCTTCTTCTACATCTTCTGATTCACCCTCCTGACTTCACCTTCTCCTTCTCCTTCTTCTACTTCTTCTGCTTCCCCCTCCAGACTACACCTTCTCCTTCTCCTTCTTCTACTTCTTCTGATTCACCCTCCAGACTTCACCTTCTCCTTCTCCTTCTTCTACTTCTTCTGATTCACCCTCCAGACTTCACCTTCTCCTTCTCCTTCTTCTACTTCTTCTGATTCACCCTCCAGACTTCACCTTCTCCTTCTCCTTCTTCTGCTTCTTCTGATTCACCCTCCAGACATCACCTTCTCCTTCTCCTTATTCTGCTTCTTCTGATTCACCCTCCAGACATCACCTTCTCCTTCTCCTTATTCTGCTTCTTCTGATTCACCCTCCAGACTTCACCTTCTCCTTCTCCTTCTTCTACTACTTCTGATTCACCCTCCAGACTTCACCTTCTCCTTCTCCTTCTTCTACTTCTTCTGATTCACCCTCCAGACTTCATCTTCTCCTTCTCCTTATTCTGCTTCTTCTGATTCACCCTCCAGACTTCACCTTCTCCTTCTCCTTCTTCTGCTTCTTCTGATTCACCCTCCAGACTTCACCTTCTCCTTCTCCTTCTTCTACTTCTTCTGATTCACCCTCCAGACTTCACCTTCTCCTTCTCCTTCGTCTGCTTCTTCTGATTCACCCTCCAGACTTCACCTTCTCCTTCTCCTTCTTCTGCTTCTTCTGATTCACCCTCCAGACTTCACCTTCTACTTCTCTTTCTTCTGCTTCTTCTGATTCACCCTCCAGACTTCACCTTCTCCTTCTCCTTCTTCTGATTCTTCTGATTCACCCTCCAGACTTCACCTTCTCCTTCTCCTTCTTCTGCTTCTTCTGCTTCACCCTCCAGACTTCACCTTCTCCTTCTCCTTCTTCTACTTCTTCTGATTCACCCTCCTGACTTCACCTTCTCCTTCTCCTTCTTCTACTTCTTCTGATTCACCCTCCAGACTTCACTTTCTCCTTCTCATTCTTCTACTTCTTCTGATTCACCCTCCAGACTTCACCTTCTCCTTCTCCTTCTTCTGCTTCTTCTGATTCACCCTCCAGACATCACCTTCTCCTTCTCCTTATTCTGCTTCTTCTGAATCACCCTCCAGACTTCACCTTCTCCTTCTCCTTCTTCTGCTTCTTCTGATTCACCCTCCAGACTTCACCTTCTCCTTCTCCTTCTTCTGCTTCTTCTGATTCACCCTCCAGACTTCACCTTCTCCTTCTCCTTCTTCTACTTCTTCTGATTCACCCTCCAGACTTCACCTTCTCCATCTCCTTCTTCTGCTTCTTCTGATTCACCCTCCAGACTTCACCTTCTCCTTCTCCTTCGTCTACTTCTTCTGATTCACCCTCCAGACTACACCTTCTCCTTCTCCTTCTTCTACTTCTTCTGATTCACCCTCCAGACTTCACCTTCTCCTTCTCCTTCTTCTGTTTCTTCTGATTCACCCTCCAGACTTCACCTTCTCCTTCTCCTTCTTCTGCTTCTTCTGATTCACCCTCCTGACTTCACCTTCTCCTTCTCCTTCTTCTACTTCTTCTGATTCACCCTCCTGACTTCACCTTCTCCTTCTCCTTCTTCTACTTCTTCTGCTTCACCCTCCAGACTTCACCTTCTCCTTCTCCTTCTTCTACTTCTTCTGATTCACCCTCCAGACTTCACCTTCTCCTTCTCCTTCTTCTGCTTCTTCTGATACACCCTCCAGACTTCACCTTCTCCTTCTCCTTATTCTGCTTCTTCTGATTCACCCTCCAGACTTCAACTTCTCCTTCTCCTTATTCTGCTTCTTCTGATTCACCCTCCAGACTTCACCTTCTCCTTCACCTTCCTTTGCTTCTTCTGATTCACCCTCCAGACTTCACCTTCTCCTTCTCCTTCTTCTGATTCTTCTGATTCACCCTCCAGACTTCACCTTCTCCTTCTCCATCTTCTGCTTCTTCTGATTCAACCTCCTGACTTCACCTTCTCCTTCTCCTTCTTCTACTTCTTCTGATTCACCCTCCTGACTTCACCTTCTCCTTCTCCATCTTCTACTTCTTCTGCTTCACCCTCCAGACTTCAACTTCTCCTTCTCCTTCTTCTACTTCTTCTGATTCACCCTCCAGACTTCACCTTCTCCTTCTCCTTCTTCTGTTTCTTATGATTCACCCTCCAGACTTCACCTTCTCCTTCTCCTTCTTCTGCTTCTTCTGATTCACCCTCCAGACTTCACCTTCTCCTTCTCCTTCTTCTACTTCTTCTGATTCACCCTCCAGACTTCACCTTCTCCTTCTCCTTCTTCTGCTTCTTCTGATTCACCCTCCAGACTTCACCTTCTCCTTCTCCTTCGTCTACTTCTTCTGATTCACCCTCCAGACTACACCTTCTCCTTCTCCTTCTTCGACTTCTTCTGATTCACCCTCCAGACTTCACCTTCTCCTTCTCATTCTTCTGTTTCTTCTGATTCACCCTCCAGACTTCATCTTCTCCTTCTCCTTCTTCTACCTCTTCTGATTCACCCTCCAGACTTCACCTTCTCCTTCTCCTTCTTCTACTTCTTCTGATTCACCCTCCAGACTTCATCTTCTCCTTCTCCTTCTTCTACTTCTTCTGATTCACCCTCCAGACTTCACCTTCTCCTTCTCCTTCTTCTGCTTCTTCTGGTTCACCCTCCAGACTTCACCTTCTCCTTCTCCTTATTCTGCTTCTTCTGATTCACCCTCCAGACTTCACCTTCTCCTTCTCCTTCTTCTACTTCTTCTGATTCACCCTCCAGACTTCACCTTCTCCTTCTCCTTCTTCTGCTTCTTCTGATTCACCCTCCAGACTTCACCTTCTCCTTCTCCTTCTTCTACTTCTTCTGATTCACCCTCCAGACTTCACCTTCTCCTTCTCCTTCTTCTGTTTCTTCTGATTCACCCTCCAGACTTCATCTTCTCCTTCTCCTTCTTCTACTTCTTCTGATTCACCCTCCAGACTTCACCTTCTCCTTCTCCTTCTTCTACTTCTTCTGATTCACCCTCCAGACTACATCTTCTCCTTCTCCTTCTTCTACTTCTTCTGATTCACCCTCCAGACTTCACCTTCTCCTTCTCCTTCTTCTGCTTCTTCTGATTCACCCTCCAGACTTCACATTCTCCTTCTCCTTATTCTGCTTCTTCTGATTCACCCTCCAGACTTCACCTTCTCCTTCTCCTTCTTCTGCTTCTTCTGATTCACCCTCCAGACTTCACCTTCTCCTTCTCCTTCTTCTGCTTCTTCTGATTCACCCTCCAGACTTCACCTTCTCCTTCTCCTTCTTCTACTTCTTCTGATTCACCCTCCAGACTGAACCTTCTCCTTCTCCTTCTTCTGCTTCTTCTGATTCACCCTCCAGACTTCACCTTCTCCTTCTCCTTCGTCTACTTCTTCTGATTCACCCTCCAGACTATACCTTCTCCTTCTCCTTCTTCTACTTCTTCTGATTCACCCTCCAGACTTCACCTTCTCCTTCTCCTTCTTCTGTTTCTTCTGATTCACCCTCCAGACTTCATCTTCTCCTTCTCCTTCTTCTACTTCTTCTGATTCACCCTCCAGACTTCACCTTCTCCTTCTCCTTCTTCTACTTCTTCTGATTCACCCTCCGGACTTCATCTTCTCCTTCTCCTTCTTCTGCTTCTTCTGATTCACCCTCCAGATTTCACCTTCTCCTTCTCCTTCTTCTGCTTCTTCTGATTCACCCTCCAGACTTCAACTTCTCCTTCTCCTTCTTCTACTTCTTCTGATTCACCCTCCAGACTTCACCTTCTCCTTTTCCTTCTTCTACTTCTTCTGATTCACCCTTCAGTCTTCACCTTCTCCTTCTCCTTCTTCTGTTTCTTCTGCTTCACCCTCCAGACTTCACCTTCTCCTTCTCTTTGTTCTGCTTCTTCTGATTCACCCTCCAGACTTCACCTTCTCCTTCTCCTTCTTCTGATTCTTCTGATTCACCCTCCAGACTTCACCTTCTCCTTCTCCTTCTCCTGCTTCTTCTGATTCACCCTCCTGACTTCACCTTCTCCTTCTCCTTCTTCTACATCTTCTGATTCAGCCTCCTGACTTCACCTTCTCCTTCTCCTTCTTCTACTTCTTCTGCTTCACCCTCCAGACTTCACCTTCTCCTTCTCCTTCTTCTACTTCTTCTGATTCACCCTCCAGACTTCACCTTCTCCTTCTCCTTCTTCTGCTTCTTCTGCTTCACACTCCAGACTTCACCTTCTCCTTCTCCTTCTTCTGCTTCTTCTGCTGCGCCCTCCAGGCTTCACCTTCTCCTTCTCCTTCTTCTGCTTCTTCTGCTTCACCGTCCTGACTTCACCTTCTCCTTCTCCTTCTTCTACTTCTTCTGCTACACCCCCCTGACTTCACCTGCTCCTTCTCCTTCTTCTGCTTCTTCTGATTCACCCTCCTAACTTCACCTACTCCTTCTCCTTCTTCTGCTTCTTCTGATTCACCCTCCTGACTTCACCTTCTCCTTCTCCTTCTTCTGCTTCTTCTGATTCACCCTCCAGACTTCACCTTCTCCTTCTCCTTCTTCTGCTTCTTCTGATTCACCCTCCAGACTTCACCTTCTCCTTCTTCTTCTTCTGCTTCTTCTGATGCACCCTCCAGACCTCACCTTCTCCTTCTCCTTCTTCTACTTCTTCTGATTCACCCTCCAGACTTCATCTTCTCCTTCTCCTTCTTCTGCTTCTTCTGATTCACCCTCCAGACTTCACCTTCTCCTTCTCCTTCTTCTGCTTCTTCTGATTCACCCTCCAGACTTCACCTTCTCCTTCTCCTTCTTCTACTTCTTCTGATTCACCCTCCAGACTTCACCTTCTCCTTCTCCTTCTTCTACTTCTTCTGATTCACCCTCCAGTCTTCACCTTCTCCTTCTCCTTCTTCTGTTTCTTCTGCTTCACCCTCCAGACTTCACCTTCTCCTTCTCTTTCTTCTGCTTCTTCTGCTTCACCCTCCAGACTTCACCTTCTCCTTCTCCTTCTTCTGATTCTTCTGATTCACCCTCCAGACTTCACCTTCTCTATCTCCTTCTTCTGCTTCTTCTGATTCACCCTCCTGACTTCACCTTCTCCTTCTCCTTCTTCTACTTCTTCTAATTCACCCTCCTGACTTCACCTTCTCCTTCTCCTTCTTCTACTTCTTCTGCTTCACCCTCCAGACTTCACCTTCTCCTTCTCCTTCTTCTACTTCTTCTGATTCACCCTCCAGACTTCACCTTCTCCTTCTCCTTCTTCTGCTTCTTCTGATTCACCCTCCAGACTTCACCTTCTCATTCTCCTTATTCTGCTTCTTCTGATTCACCCTCCAGACTTCACCTTCTCCTTCTCCTTCTTCTGCTTCTTCTGATTCACCCTCCAGACTTCACCTTCTCCTTCTCCTTCTTCTGCTTCTTCTGATTCACCCTCCAGACTTCACCTTCTCCTTCTCCTTCTTCTGCTTCTTCTGATTCACCCTCCAGACTTCACCTTCTCCTTCTCCTTCTTCTACTTCTTCTGATTCACCCTCCAGACTTCACCTTCTCCTTCTCCTTCTTCTGCTTCTTCTGATTCACCCTCCTGACTTCACCTTCTCCTTCTCCTTCTTCTACATCTTCTGATTCACCCTCCTGACTTCACCTTCTCCTTCTCCTTCTTCTACTTCTTCTGCTTCACCCTCCAGACTTCACCTTCTCCTTCTCCTTCTTCTACTTCTTCTGATTCACCCTCCAGACTTCACCTTCTCCTTCTCCTTCTTCTACTTCTTCTGATTCACCCTCCAGACTTCACCTTCTCCTTCTCCTTCTTCTACTTCTTCTGATTCACCCTCCAGACTTCACCTTCTCCTTCTCCTTCTTCTGCTTCTTCTGATTCACCCTCCAGACTTCACCTTCTCCTTCTCCTTATTCTGCTTCTTCTGAATCACCCTCCAGAATTCACCTTCTCCTTCTCCTTCTTCTGCTTCTTCTGATTCACCCTCCAGACTTCACCTTCTCCTTCTCCTTCTTCTGCTTCTTCTGATTCACCCTCCAGACTTCACCTTCACCTTCTCCTTCTTCTACTTCTTCTGATTCACCCTCCAGACTTCACCTTCTCCATCTCCTTCTTCTGCTTCTTCTGATTCACCCTCCAGACTTCACCTTCTCCTTCTCCTTCGTCTACTTCTTCTGATTCACCCTCCAGACTTCACCTTCTCCTTCTCCTTCTTCTGCTTCTTCTGATTCACCCTCCAGACTTCACCTTCTCCTTCTCCTTCTTCTACTTCTTCTGATTCACCCTCCAGACTTCACCTTCTCCTTCTCCTTTTTCTGATTCTTCTGATTCACCCTCCAGACTTCACCTTCTCCTTCTCCTTCTTCTGCTTCTTCTGATTCACCCTCCTGACTTCACCTTCTCCTTCTCCTTCTTCTACATCTTCTGATTCACCCTCCTGACTTCACCTTCTCCTTCTCCTTCTTCTACTTCTTCTGCTTCCCCCTCCAGACTACACCTTCTCCTTCTCCTTCTTCTACTTCTTCTGATTCACCCTCCAGACTTCACCTTCTCCTTCTCCTTCTTCTACTTCTTCTGATTCACCCTCCAGACTTCACCTTCTCCTTCTCCTTCTTCTACTTCTTCTGATTCACCCTCCAGACTTCACCTTCTCCTTCTCCTTCTTCTGCTTCTTCTGATTCACCCTCCAGACATCACCTTCTCCTTCTCCTTATTCTGCTTCTTCTGAATCGCCCTCCAGACTTCACCTTCTCCTTCTCCTTCTTCTGCTTCTTCTGATTCACCCTCCAGACTTCACCTTCTCCTTCTCCTTCTTCTACTTCTTCTGATTCACCCTCCAGACTTCACCTTCTCCATCTCCTTCTTCTGCTTCTTCTGATTCACCCTCCAGACTTCACCTTCTCCTTTTCCTTCGTCTACTTCTTCTGATTCACCCTCCAGACTACACCTTCTCCTTCTCCTTCTTCTACTACTTCTGATTCACCCTCCAGACTTCACCTTCTCCTTCTCCTTCTTCTACTTCTTCTGATTCACCCTCCAGACTTCATCTTCTCCTTCTCCTTCTTCTGCTTCTCCTGATTCACCCTCCAGACTTCACCTTCTCCTTCTCCTTCTTCTGCTTCTTCTGATTCACCCTCCAGACTTCACCTTCTCCTTCTCCTTCTTCTACTTCTTCTGATTCACCCTCCAGACTTCACCTTCTCCTTCTCCTTCTTCTACTTCTTCTGATTCACCCTCCAGTCTTCACCTTCTCCTTCTCCTTCTTCTGTTTCTTCTGCTTCACCCTCCAGACTTCACCTTCTCCTTCTCTTTCTTCTGCTTCTTCTGATTCACCCTCCAGATTTCACCTTCTCCTTCTCCTTCTTCTGATTCTTCTGATTCACCCTCCAGACTTCACCTACTCCTTCTCCTTCTTCTGCTTCTTCTGATTCACCCTCCTGACTTCACCTTCTCCTTCTCCTTCTTCTACTTCTTCTGATTCACCCTCCTGACTTCAGCTTCTCCTTCTCCTTCTTCTACTTCTTCTGCTTCACCCTCCAGACTTCACCTTCTCCTTCTCCTTCTTCTACTTCTTCTGATTCACCCTCCAGACTTCACCTTCTCCTTCTCCTTATTCTGCTTCTTCTGATTCACCCTCCAGACTTCACCTTCTCCTTCTCCTTATTCTGCTTCTTCTGATTCACCCTCCAGACTTCACCTTCTCCTTCTCCTTCCTTTGCTTCTTCTGATTCACCCTCCAGACTTCACCTTCTCCTTCTCCTTCTTCTGATTCTTCTGATTCACCCTCCAGACTTCACCTTCTCCTTCTCCATCTTCTGCTTCTTCTGATTCACCCTCCTGACTTCACCTTCTCCTTCTCCTTCTTCTACTTCTTCTGATTCACCCTCCTGACTGCACCTTCTCCTTCTCCATCTTCTACTTCTTCTGCTTCACCCTCCAGACTTCAACTTCTCCTTCTCCTTCTTCTACTTCTTCTGATTCACCCTCCAGACTTCACCTTCTCCTTCTCCTTCTTCTGCTTCTTCTGATTCACCCTCCAGACTTCACCTTCTCCTTCTCCTTCTTCTGCTTCTTCTGATTCACCCTCCAGACTTCACCTTCTCCTTCTCCTTCTTCTACTTCTTCTGATTCACCCTCCAGACTTCACCTTCTCCTTCTCCTTCTTCTGCTTCTTCTGATTCACCCTCCAGACATCACCTTCTCCTTCTCCTTCGTCTACTTCTTCTGATTCACCCTCCAGACTACACCTTCTCCTTCTCCTTCTTCTACTTCTTCTGATTCACCCTCCAGACTTCATCTTCTCCTTCTCCTTCTTCTGCTTCTTCTGATTCACCCTCCAGACTTCACCTTCTCCTTCTCCTTCTTCTGCTTCTTCTGATTCACCCTCCAGACTTCAACTTCTCCTTCTCCTTCTTCTCCTTCTTCTGATTCACCCTCCAGACTTCACCTTCTCCTTCTCCTTCTTCCACTTCTTCCGATTCACCCTCCAGACTTCATCTTCTCCTTCTCCTTCTTCTGCTTCTTCTGATTCACCCTCCAGACTTCACCTTCTCCTTCTCCTTCTTCTGCTTCTTCTGAATCACCCTCCAGACTTCACCTTCTCCTTCTCCTTCTTCTACTTCTTCTGATTCACCTTCCAGACTTCACCTTCTCCTTCTCCTTCTTCTACTTCTTCTGATTCACCCTCCAGTCTTCACCTTCTCCTTCTCCTTCTTCTGTTTCTTCTGCTTCACCCTCCAGACTTCACCTTCTCCTTCTCTTTCTTCTGCTTCTTCTGATTCACCCTCCAGACTTCACCTTCTCCTTCTCCTTCTTCTGATTCTTCTGATTCACCCTCCAGACTTCACCTTCTCCTTCTCCTTCTTCTGCTTCTTCTGATTCACCCTCCTGACTTCACCTTCTCCTTCTCCTTCTTCTACTTCTTCTGATTCACCCTCCTGACTTCACCTTCTCCTTCTCCTTCTTCTACTTCTTCTGCTTCACCCTCCAGACTTCACCTTCTCCTTCTCCTTCTTCTGCTTCTTCTGATTCACCCTCCAGACTTCACCTTCTCCTTCTCCTTCTTCTGCTTCTTCTGATTCACCCTCCAGACTTCACCTTCTCCTTCTCCTTCTTCTGCTTCTTCTGATTCACCCTCCAGACATCACCTTCTCCTTCTCCTTATTCTGCTTCTTCTGAATCACCCTCCAGACTTCACCTTCTCCTTCTCCTTCTTCTGCTTCTTCTGATTCACCCTCCAGACTTCACCTTCTCCTTCTCCTTCTTCTGCTTCTTCTGATTCACCCTCCAGACTTCACCTTCTCCTTCTCCTTCTTCTACTTCTTCTGATTCACCCTCCAGACTTCACCTTCTCCTTCTCCTTCTTCTGATTCTTCTGATTCACCCTCCAGACTTCACCTTCTCCTTCTCCTTCTTCTGCTTCTTCTGATTCACCCTCCTGACTTCACCTTCTCCTTCTCCTTCTTCTACATCTTCTGATTCACCCTCCTGACTTCACCTTCTCCTTCTCCTTCTTCTACTTCTTCTGCTTCCCCCTCCAGACTACACCTTCTCCTTCTCCTTCTTCTACTTCTTCTGATTCACCCTCTAGACTTCACCTTCTCCTTCTCCTTCTTCTACTTCTTCTGATTCACCCTCCAGACTTCACCTTCTCCTTCTCCTTCTTCTACTTCTTCTGATTCACCCTCCAGACTTCACCTTCTCCTTCTCCTTCTTCTGCTTCTTCTGATTCACCCTCCAGACATCACCTTCTCCTTCTCCTTATTCTGCTTCTTCTGAATCGCCCTCCAGACTTCACCTTCTCCTTCTCCTTCTTCTGCTTCTTCTGATTCACCCTCCAGACTTCACCTTCTCCTTCTCCTTCTTCTACTTCTTCTGATTCACCCTCCAGACTTCACCTTCTCCATCTCCTTCTTCTGCTTCTTCTGATTCACCCTCCAGACTTCACCTTCTCCTTTTCCTTCGTCTACTTCTTCTGATTCACCCTCCAGACTACACCTTCTCCTTCTCCTTCTTCTACTTCTTCTGATTCACCCTCCAGACTTCACCTTCTCCTTCTCCTTCTTCTGTTTCTTCTGATTCACCCTCCAGACTTCACCTTCTCCTTCTCCTTCTTCTACTACTTCTGATTCACCCTCCAGACTTCACCTTCTCCTTCTCCTTCTTCTACTTCTTCTGATTCACCCTCCAGACTTCATCTTCTCCTTCTCCTTCTTCTGCTTCTTCTGATTCACCCTCCAGACTTCACCTTCTCCTTCTCCTTCTTCTGCTTCTTCTGATTCACCCTCCAGACTTCACCTTCTCCTTCTCCTTCTTCTACTTCTTCTGATTCACCCTCCAGACTTCACCTTCTCCTTCTCCTTCTTCTACTTCTTCTGATTCACCCTCCAGTCTTCACCTTCTCCTTCTCCTTCTTCTGTTTCTTCTGCTTCACCCTCCAGACTTCACCTTCTCCTTCTCTTTCTTCTGCTTCTTCTGATTCACCCTCCAGATTTCACCTTCTCCTTCTCCTTCTTCTGATTCTTCTGATTCACCCTCCAGACTTCACCTACTCCTTCTCCTTCTTCTGCTTCTTCTGATTCACCCTCCTGACTTCACCTTCTCCTTCTCCTTCTTCTACTTCTTCTGATTCACCCTCCTGACTTCAGCTTCTCCTTCTCCTTCTTCTACTTCTTCTGCTTCACCCTCCAGACTTCACCTTCTCCTTCTCCTTCTTCTACTTCTTCTGATTCACCCTCCAGACTTCACCTTCTCCTTCTCCTTATTCTGCTTCTTCTGATTCACCCTCCAGACTTCACCTTCTCCTTCTCCTTATTCTGCTTCTTCTGATTCACCCTCCAGACTTCACCTTCTCCTTCTCCTTCCTTTGCTTCTTCTGATTCACCCTCCAGACTTCACCTTCTCCTTCTCCTTCTTCTGATTCTTCTGATTCACCCTCCAGACTTCACCTTCTCCTTCTCCATCTTCTGCTTCTTCTGATTCACCCTCCTGACTTCACCTTCTCCTTCTCCTTCTTCTACTTCTTCTGATTCACCCTCCTGACTGCACCTTCTCCTTCTCCATCTTCTACTTCTTCTGCTTCACCCTCCAGACTTCAACTTCTCCTTCTCCTTCTTCTACTTCTTCTGATTCACCCTCCAGACTTCACCTTCTCCTTCTCCTTCTTCTGCTTCTTCTGATTCACCCTCCAGACTTCACCTTCTCCTTCTCCTTCTTCTGCTTCTTCTGATTCACCCTCCAGACTTCACCTTCTCCTTCTCCTTCTTCTGCTTCTTCTGAATCACCCTCCAGACTTCACCTTCTCCTTCTCCTTCTTCTACTTCTTCTGATTCACCCTCCAGACTTCACCTTCTCCTTGTCCTTCTTCTACTTCTTCTGATTCACCCTCCAGTCTTCACCTTCTCCTTCTCCTTCTTCTGTTTCTTCTGCTTCACCCTCCAGACTTCACCTTCTCCTTCTCTTTCTTCTGCTTCTTCTGATTCACCCTCCAGACTTCACCTTCTGCTTCTCCTTCTTCTGATTCTTCTGATTCACCCTCCAGACTTCACCTTCTCCTTCTCCTTCTTCTGCTTCTTCTGATTCACCCTCCTGACTTCACCTTCTCCTTCTCCTTCTTCTACTTCTTCTGATTCACCCTCCTGACTTCACCTTCTCCTTCTCCTTCTTCTACTTCTTCTGCTTCACCCTCCAGACTTCACCTTCTCCTTCTCCTTCTTCTGCTTCTTCTGATTCACCCTCCAGACTTCACCTTCTCCTTCTCCTTCTTCTGCTTCTTCTGATTCACCCTCCAGACTTCACCTTCTCCTTCTCCTTCTTCTGCTTCTTCTGATTCACCCTCCAGACATCACCTTCTCCTTCTCCTTATTCTGCTTCTTCTGAATCACCCTCCAGACTTCACCTTCTCCTTCTCCTTCTTCTGCTTCTTCTGATTCACCCTCCAGACTTCACCTTCTCCTTCTCCTTCTTCTGCTTCTTCTGATTCACCCTCCAGACTTCACCTTCTCCTTCTCCTTCTTCTACTTCTTCTGATTCACCCTCCAGACTTCACCTTCTCCATCTCCTTCTTCTGCTTCTTCTGATTCACCCTCCAGACTTCACCTTCTCCTTCTCCTTCGTCTACTTCTTCTGATTCACCCTCCAGACTACACCTTCTCCTTCTCCTTCTTCTACTTCTTCTGATTCACCCTCCAGACTTCAACTTCTCCTTCTCCTTCTTCTGTTTCTTCTGATTCACCCTCCAGACTTCACCTTCTCCTTCTCCTTCTTCTACTACTTCTGATTCAACCTCCAGACTTCACCTTCTCCTTCTCCTTCTTCTACTTCTTCTGATTCACCCTCCAGACTTCATCTTCTCCTTCTTCTACTTCTTCTGATTCACCCTCCAGACTTCACCTTCTCCTTCTCCTTCTTCTACTTCTTCTGATTCACCCTCCAGTCTTCACCTTCTCCTTCTCCTTCTTCTGTTTCTTCTGCTTCACCCTCCAGACTTCACCTTCTCCTTCTCTTTCTTCTGCTTCTTCTGATTCACCCTCCAGACTTCACCTTCTCCTTCTCCTTCTTCTGATTCTTCTGATTCACCCTCCAGACTTCACCTTCTCCTTCTCCTTCTTCTGCTTCTTCTGATTCACCCTCCTGACTTCACCTTCTCCTTCTCCTTCTTCTACTTCTTCTGCTTCACCCTCCAGACTTCACCTTCTCCTTCTCCTTCTTCTACTTCTTCTGATTCACCCTCCGGACTTCACCTTCTCCTTCTCCTTCTTCTGCTTCTTCTGATTCACCCTCCAGACTTCACCTTCTCCTTCTCCTTATTCTGCTTCTTCTGATTCACCCTCCAGACTTCAACTTCTCCTTCTCCTTATTCTGCTTCTTCTGATTCACCCTCCAGAGTTCACCTTCTCCTTCTCCTTCCTTTGCTTCTTCTGATTCACCCTCCAGACTTCACCTTCTCCTTCTCCTTCTTCTGATTCTTCTGATTCACCCTCCAGACTTCACCTTCTCCTTCTCCATCTTCTGCTTCTTCTGATTCACCCTCCTGACTTCACCTTCTCCTTCTCCTTCTTCTACTTCTTCTGATTCACCCTCCTGACTTCACCTTCTCCTTCTCCATCTTCTACTTCTTCTGATTCACCCTCCAGACTTCAACTTCTCCTTCTCCTTCTTCTACTTCTTCTGATTCACCCTCCAGACTTCACCTTCTCCTTCTCCTTCTTCTGCTTCTTCTGATTCACCCTCCAGACTTCACCTTCTCCTTCTCCTTCTTCTGCTTCTTCTGATTCACCCTCCAGACTTCACCTTCTCCTTCTCCTTCTTCTACTTCTTCTGATTCACCCTCCAGACTTCACCTTCTCCTTCTCCTTCTTCTGCTTCTTCTGATTCACCCTCCAGACTTCACCTTCTCCTTCTCCTTCGTCTACTTCTTCTGATTCACCCTCCAGACTACACCTTCTCCTTCTCCTTCTTCTACTTCTTCTGATTCACCCTCCAGACTTCACCTTCTCCTTCTCATTCTTCTGTTTCTTCTGATTCACCCTCCAGACTTCATCTTCTCCTTCTCCTTCTTCTACTTCTTCTGATTCACCCTCCAGACTTCACCTTCTCCTTCTCCTTCTTCTACTTCTTCTGATTCACCCTCCAGACTTCATCTTCTCCTTCTCCTTCTTCTACTTCTTCTGATTCACCCTCCAGACTTCACCTTCTCCTTCTCCTTCTTCTGCTTCTTCTGATTCACCCTCCAGACTTCACCTTCTCCTTCTCCTTATTCTGCTTCTTCTGATTCACCCTCCAGACTTCACCTTCTCCTTCTCCTTCTTCTACTTCTTCTGATTCACCCTCCAGACTTCACCTTCTCCTACTCCTTCTTCTGCTTCTTCTGATTCGCCCTCCAGACTTCACCTTCTCCTTCTCCTTCGTCTACTTCTTCTGATTCACCCTCCAGACTACACCTTCTCCTTCTCCTTCTTCTACTTCTTCTGATTCACCCTCCAGACTTCACCTTCTCCTTCTCCTTTTTCTGTTTCTTCTGATTCACCCTCCAGACTTCATCTTCTCCTTCTCCTTCTTCTACTTCTTCTGATTCACCCTCCAGACTTCACCTTCTCCTTCTCCTTCTTCTACTTCTTCTGATTCACCCTCCAGACTTCATCTTCTCCTTCTCCTTCTTCTACTTCTTCTGATTCACCCTCCAGACTTCACCTTCTCCTTCTCCTTCTTCTGCTTCTTCTGATTCACCCTCCAGACTTCACCTTCTCCTTCTCCTTATTCTGCTTCTTCTGATTCACCCTCCAGACTTCACCTTCTCCTTCTCCTTCTTCTGCTTCTTCTGATTCACCCTCCAGACTTCACCTTCTCCTTCTCCTTCTTCTGCTTCTTCTGATTCACCCTCCAGACTTCACCTTCTCCTTCTCCTTCTTCTACTTCTTCTGATTCACCCTCCAGACTTAACCTTCTCCTTCTCCTTCTTCTGCTTCTTCTGATTCACCCTCCAGACTTCACCTTCTCCTTCTCCTTCGTCTACTTCTTCTGATTCACCCTCCAGACTACACCTTCTCCTTCTCCTTCTTCTACTTCTTCTGATTCACCCTCCAGACTTCACCTTCTCCTTCTCCTTCTTCTGTTTCTTCTGATTCACCCTCCAGACTTCATCTTCTCCTTCTCATTCTTCTGTTTCTTCTGATTCACCCTCCAGACTTCATCTTCTCCTTCTCCTTCTTCTACTTCTTCTGATTCACCCTCCAGACTTCACCTTCTCCTTCTCCTTCTTCTACTTCTTCTGATTCACCCTCCAGACTTCATCTTCTCCTTCTCCTTCTTCTACTTCTTCTGATTCACCCTCCAGACTTCACCTTCTCCTTCTCCTTCTTCTGCTTCTTCTGATTCACCCTCCAGACTTCACCTTCTCCTTCTCCTTATTCTGCTTCTTCTGATTCACCCTCCAGACTTCACCTTCTCCTTCTCCTTCTTCTACTTCTTCTGATTCACCCTCCAGACTTCACCTTCTCCTACTCCTTCTTCTGCTTCTTCTGATTCGCCCTCCAGACTTCACCTTCTCCTTCTCCTTCGTCTACTTCTTCTGATTCACCCTCCAGACTACACCTTCACCTTCTCCTTCTTCGACTTCTTCTGATTCACCCTCCAGACTTCACCTTCTCCTTCTCCTTCTTCTGTTTCTTCTGATTCACCCTCCAGACTTCATCTTCTCCTTCTCCTTCTTCTACTTCTTCTGATTCACCCTCCAGACTTCACCTTCTCCTTCACCTTCTTCTACTTCTTCTGATTCACCCTCCAGACTTCATCTTCTCCTTCTCCTTCTTCTACTTCTTCTGATTCACCCTCCAGACTTCACCTTCTCCTTCTCCTTCTTCTGCTTCTTCTGATTCACCCTCCAGACTTCACCTTCTCCTTCTCCTTATTCTGCTTCTTCTGATTCACCCTCCAGACTTCACCTTCTCCTTCTCCTTCTTCTGCTTCTTCTGATTCACCCTCCAGACTTCACCTTCTCCTTCTCCTTCTTCTGCTTCTTCTGATTCACCCTCCAGACTTCACCTTCTCCTTCTCCTTCTTCTACTTCTTCTGATTCACCCTCCAGACTTAACCTTCTCCTTCTCCTTCTTCTGCTTCTTCTGATTCACCCTCCAGACTTCACCTTCTCCTTCTCCTTCGTCTACTTCTTCTGATTCACCCTCCAGACTACACCTTCTCCTTCTCCTTCTTCTACTTCTTCTGATTCACCCTCCAGACTTCACCTTCTCCTTCTCCTTCTTCTGTTTCTTCTGATTCACCCTCCAGACTTCATCTTCTCCTTCTCCTTCTTCTACTTCTTCTGATTCACCCTCCAGACTTCACCTTCTCCTTCTCCTTCTTCTACTTCTTCTGATTCACCCTCCGGACTTCATCTTCTCCTTCTCCTTCTTCTGCTTCTTCTGATTCACCCTCCAGACTTCACCTTCTCCTTCTCCTTCTTCTGCTTCTTCTGATTCACCCTCCAGACTTCAACTTCTCCTTCTCCTTCTTCTACTTCTTCTGATTCACCCTCCAGACTTCACCTTCTCCTTCTCCTTCTTCTACTTCTTCTGATTCACCCTCCAGTCTTCACCTTCTCCTTCTCCTTCTTCTGTTTCTTCTGCTTCACCCTCCAGACTTCACCTTCTCCTTCTCTTTCTTCTGCTTCTTCTGATTCACCCTCCAGACTTCACCTTCTCCTTCTCCTTCTTCTGATTCTTCTGATTCACCCTCCAGACTTCACCTTCTCCTTCTCCTTCTTCTGCTTCTTCTGATTCACCCTCCTGACTTCACCTTCTCCTTCTCCTTCTTCTACTTCTTCTGATTCACCCTCCTGACTTCACCTTCTCCTTCTCCTTCTTCTACTTCTTCTGCTTCACCCTCCAGACTTCACCTTCTCCTTCTCCTTCTTCTACTTCTTCTGATTCACCCTCCAGACTTCACCTTCTCCTTCTCCTTCTTCTGCTTCTTCTGATTCACCCTCCAGACTTCACCTTCTCATTCTCCTTCTTCTGCTTCTTCTGCTGCGCCCTCCAGACTTCACCTTCTCCTTCTCCTTCTTCTGCTTCTTCTGCTTCACACTCCAGACTTCACCTTCTCCTTCTCCTTCTTCTGCTTCTTCTGCTGCGCCCTCCAGGCTTCACCTTCTCCTTCTCCTTCTTCTGCTTCTTCTGCTTCACCGTCCTGACTTCACCTTCTCCTTCTCCTTCTTCTACTTCTTCTGCTACACCCCCCTGACTTCACCTGCTCCTTCTCCTTCTTCTGCTTCTTCTGATTCACCCTCCTAACTTCACCTACTCCTTCTCCTTCTTCTGCTTCTTCTGATTCACCCTCCTGACTTCACCTTCTCCTTCTCCTTCTTCTGCTTCTTCTGATTCACCCTCCAGACTGCACCTTCTCCTTCTCCTTCTTCTGCTTCTTCTGATTCACCCTCCAGACTTCACCTTCTCCTTCTCCTTCTTCTGCTTCTTCTGATTCACCCTCCAGACCTCACCTTCTCCTTCTCCTTCTTCTACTTCTTCTGATTCACCCTCCAGACTTCATCTTCTCCTTCTCCTTCTTCTGCTTCTTCTGATTCACCCTCCAGACTTCACCTTCTCCTTCTCCTTCTTCTGCTTCTTCTGATTCACCCTCCAGACTTCACCTTCTCCTTCTCCTTCTTCTACTTCTTCTGATTCACCCTCCAGACTTCACCTTCTCCTTCTCCTTCTTCTACTTCTTCTGATTCACCCTCCAGTCTTCACCTTCTCCTTCTCCTTCTTCTGTATCTTCTGCTTCACCCTCCAGACTTCACCTTCTCCTTCTCTTTCTTCTGCTTCTTCTGCTTCACCCTCCAGACTTCACCTTCTCCTTCTCCTTCTTCTGATTCTTCTGATTCACCCTCCAGACTTCACCTTCTCTATCTCCTTCTTCTGCTTCTTCTGATTCACCCTCCTGACTTCACCTTCTCCTTCTCCTTCTTCTACTTCTTCTGATTCACCCTCCTGACTTCACCTTCTCCTTCTCCTTCTTCTACTTCTTCTGCTTCACCCTCCAGACTTCACCTTCTCCTTCTCCTTCTTCTACTTCTTCTGATTCACCCTCCAGACTTCACCTTCTCCTTCTCCTTCTTCTGCTTCTTCTGATTCACCCTCCAGACTTCACCTTCTCCTTCTCCTTATTCTGCTTCTTCTGATTCACCCTCCAGACTTCACCTTCTCCTTCTCCTTCTTCTGCTTCTTCTGATTCACCCTCCAGACTTCACCTTCTCCTTCTCCTTCTTCTGCTTCTTCTGATTCACCCTCCAGACTTCACCTTCTCCTTCTCCTTCTTCTGCTTCTTCTGATTCACCCTCCAGACTTCACCTTCTCCTTCTCCTTCTTCTACTTCTTCTGATTCACCCTCCAGACTTCACCTTCTCCTTCTCCTTCTTCTGCTTCTTCTGATTCACCCTCCTGACTTCACCTTCTCCTTCTCCTTCTTCTACATCTTCTGATTCACCCTCCTGACTTCACCTTCTCCTTCTCCTTCTTCTACTTCTTCTGCTTCAACCTCCAGACTTCACCTTCTCCTTCTCCTTCTTCTACTTCTTCTGATTCACCCTCCAGACTTCACCTTCTCCTTCTCCTTCTTCTACTTCTTCTGATTCACCCTCCAGACTTCACCTTCTCCTTCTCCTTCTTCTACTTCTTCTGATTCACCCTCCAGACTTCACCTTCTCCTTCTCCTTCTTCTGCTTCTTCTGATTCACCCTCCAGACTTCACCTTCTCCTTCTCCTTATTCTGCTTCTTCTGAATCACCCTCCAGACTTCACCTTCTCCTTCTCCTTCTTCTGCTTCTTCTGATTCACCCTCCAGACTTCACCTTCTCCTTCTCCTTCTTCTGCTTCTTCTGATTCACCCTCCAGACTTCACCTTCACCTTCTCCTTCTTCTACTTCTTCTGATTCACCCTCCAGACTTCACCTTCTCCATCTCCTTCTTCTGCTTCTTCTGATTCACCCTCCAGACTTCACCTTCTCCTTCTCCTTCGTCTACTTCTTCTGATTCACCCTCCAGACTTCACCTTCTCCTTCTCCTTCTTCTGCTTCATCTGATTCACCCTCCAGACTTCACCTTCTCCTTCTCCTTCTTCTACTTCTTCTGATTCACCCTCCAGACTTCACCTTCTCCTTCTCCTTCTTCTGATTCTTCTGATTCACCCTCCAGACTTCACCTTCTCCTTCTCCTTCTTCTGCTTCTTCTGATTCACCCTCCAGACTTCACCTTCTCCTTCTCCTTCTTCTACTTCTTCTGATTCACCCTCCAGACTTCACCTTCTCCATCTCCTTCTTCTGCTTCTTCTGATTCACCCTCCAGACTTCACCTTCTCCTTCTCCTTCGTCTACTTCTTCTGATTCACCCTCCAGACTACACCTTCTCCTTCTCCTTCTTCTACTTCTTCTGATTCACCCTCCAGACTTCAACTTCTCCTTCTCCTTCTTCTGTTTCTTCTGATTCACCCTCCAGACTTCACCTTCTCCTTCTCCTTCTTCTACTACTTCTGATTCAACCTCCAGACTTCACCTTCTCCTTCTCCTTCTTCTACTTCTTCTGATTCACCCTCCAGACTTCATCTTCTCCTTCTTCTACTTCTTCTGATTCACCCTCCAGACTTCACCTTCTCCTTCTCCTTCTTCTACTTCTTCTGATTCACCCTCCAGTCTTCACCTTCTCCTTCTCCTTCTTCTGTTTCTTCTGCTTCACCCTCCAGACTTCACCTTCTCCTTCTCTTTCTTCTGCTTCTTCTGATTCACCCTCCAGACTTCACCTTCTCCTTCTCCTTCTTCTGATTCTTCTGATTCACCCTCCAGACTTCACCTTCTCCTTCTCCTTCTTCTGCTTCTTCTGATTCACCCTCCTGACTTCACCTTCTCCTTCTCCTTCTTCTACTTCTTCTGATTCACCCTCCTGACTTCACCTTCTCCTTCTCCTTCTTCTACTTCTTCTGCTTCACCCTCCAGACTTCACCTTCTCCTTCTCCTTCTTCTACTTCTTCTGATTCACCCTCCGGACTTCACCTTCTCCTTCTCCTTCTTCTGCTTCTTCTGATTCACCCTCCAGACTTCACCTTCTCCTTCTCCTTATTCTGCTTCTTCTGATTCACCCTCCAGACTTCAACTTCTCCTTCTCCTTATTCTGCTTCTTCTGATTCACCCTCCAGAGTTCACCTTCTCCTTCTCCTTCATTTGCTTCTTCTGATTCACCCTCCAGACTTCACCTTCTCCTTCTCCTTCTTCTGATTCTTCTGATTCACCCTCCAGACTTCACCTTCTCCTTCTCCATCTTCTGCTTCTTCTGATTCACCCTCCTGACTTCACCTTCTCCTTCTCCTTCTTCTACTTCTTCTGATTCACCCTCCTGACTTCACCTTCTCCTTCTCCATCTTCTACTTCTTCTGATTCACCCTCCAGACTTCAACTTCTCCTTCTCCTTCTTCTACTTCTTCTGATTCACCCTCCAGACTTCACCTTCTCCTTCTCCTTCTTCTGCTTCTTCTGATTCACCCTCCAGACTTCACCTTCTCCTTCTCCTTCTTCTGCTTCTTCTGATTCACCCTCCAGACTTCACCTTCTCCTTCTCCTTCTTCTACTTCTTCTGATTCACCCTCCAGACTTCACCTTCTCCTTCTCCTTCTTCTGCTTCTTCTGATTCACCCTCCAGACTTCACCTTCTCCTTCTCCTTCGTCTACTTCTTCTGATTCACCCTCCAGACTACACCTTCTCCTTCTCCTTCTTCTACTTCTTCTGATTCACCCTCCAGACTTCACCTTCTCCTTCTCATTCTTCTGTTTCTTCTGATTCACCCTCCAGACTTCATCTTCTCCTTCTCCTTCTTCTACTTCTTCTGATTCACCCTCCAGACTTCACCTTCTCCTTCTCCTTCTTCTACTTCTTCTGATTCACCCTCCAGACTTCATCTTCTCCTTCTCCTTCTTCTACTTCTTCTGATTCACCCTCCAGACTTCACCTTCTCCTTCTCCTTCTTCTGCTTCTTCTGATTCACCCTCCAGACTTCACCTTCTCCTTCTCCTTATTCTGCTTCTTCTGATTCACCCTCCAGACTTCACCTTCTCCTTCTCCTTCTTCTACTTCTTCTGATTCACCCTCCAGACTTCACCTTCTCCTATTCCTTCTTCTGCTTCTTCTGATTCGCCCTCCAGACTTCACCTTCTCCTTCTCCTTCGTCTACTTCTTCTGATTCACCCTCCAGACTACACCTTCTCCTTCTCCTTCTTCTACTTCTTCTGATTCACCCTCCAGACTTCACCTTCTCCTTCTCCTTTTTCTGTTTCTTCTGATTCACCCTCCAGACTTCATCTTCTCCTTCTCCTTCTTCTACTTCTTCTGATTCACCCTCCAGACTTCACCTTCTCCTTCTCCTTCTTCTACTTCTTCTGATTCACCCTCCAGACTTCATCTTCTCCTTCTCCTTCTTCTACTTCTTCTGATTCACCCTCCAGACTTCACCTTCTCCTTCTCCTTCTTCTGCTTCTTCTGATTCACCCTCCAGACTTCACCTTCTCCTTCTCCTTATTCTGCTTCTTCTGATTCACCCTCCAGACTTCACCTTCTCCTTCTCCTTCTTCTGCTTCTTCTGATTCACCCTCCAGACTTCACCTTCTCCTTCTCCTTCTTCTGCTTCTTCTGATTCACCCTCCAGACTTCACCTTCTCCTTCTCCTTCTTCTACTTCTTCTGATTCACCCTCCAGACTTAACCTTCTCCTTCTCCTTCTTCTGCTTCTTCTGATTCACCCTCCAGACTTCACCTTCTCCTTCTCCTTCGTCTACTTCTTCTGATTCACCCTCCAGACTACACCTTCTCCTTCTCCTTCTTCTACTTCTTCTGATTCACCCTCCAGACTTCACCTTCTCCTTCTCCTTCTTCTGTTTCTTCTGATTCACCCTCCAGACTTCATCTTCTCCTTCTCATTCTTCTGTTTCTTCTGATTCACCCTCCAGACTTCATCTTCTCCTTCTCCTTCTTCTACTTCTTCTGATTCACCCTCCAGACTTCACCTTCTCCTTCTCCTTCTTCTACTTCTTCTGATTCACCCTCCAGACTTCATCTTCTCCTTCTCCTTCTTCTACTTCTTCTGATTCACCCTCCAGACTTCACCTTCTCCTTCTCCTTCTTCTGCTTCTTCTGATTCACCCTCCAGACTTCACCTTCTCCTTCTCCTTATTCTGCTTCTTCTGATTCACCCTCCAGACTTCACCTTCTCCTTCTCCTTCTTCTACTTCTTCTGATTCACCCTCCAGACTTCACCTTCTCCTACTCCTTCTTCTGCTTCTTCTGATTCGCCCTCCAGACTTCACCTTCTCCTTCTCCTTCGTCTACTTCTTCTGATTCACCCTCCAGACTACACCTTCTCCTTCTCCTTCTTCGACTTCTTCTGATTCACCCTCCAGACTTCACCTTCTCCTTCTCCTTCTTCTGTTTCTTCTGATTCACCCTCCAGACTTCATCTTCTCCTTCTCCTTCTTCTACTTCTTCTGATTCACCCTCCAGACTTCACCTTCTCCTTCTCCTTCTTCTACTTCTTCTGATTCACCCTCCAGACTTCATCTTCTCCTTCTCCTTCTTCTACTTCTTCTGATTCACCCTCCAGACTTCACCTTCTCCTTCTCCTTCTTCTGCTTCTTCTGATTCACCCTCCAGACTTCACCTTCTCCTTCTCCTTATTCTGCTTCTTCTGATTCACCCTCCAGACTTCACCTTCTCCTTCTCCTTCTTCTGCTTCTTCTGATTCACCCTCCAGACTTCACCTTCTCCTTCTCCTTCTTCTGCTTCTTCTGATTCACCCTCCAGACTTCACCTTCTCCTTCTCCTTCTTCTACTTCTTCTGATTCACCCTCCAGACTTAACCTTCTCCTTCTCCTTCTTCTGCTTCTTCTGATTCACCCTCCAGACTTCACCTTCTCCTTCTCCTTCGTCTACTTCTTCTGATTCACCCTCCAGACTACACCTTCTCCTTCTCCTTCTTCTACTTCTTCTGATTCACCCTCCAGACTTCACCTTCTCCTTCTCCTTCTTCTGTTTCTTCTGATTCACCCTCCAGACTTCATCTTCTCCTTCTCCTTCTTCTACTTCTTCTGATTCACCCTCCAGACTTCACCTTCTCCTTCTCCTTCTTCTACTTCTTCTGATTCACCCTCCGGACTTCATCTTCTCCTTCTCCTTCTTCTGCTTCTTCTGATTCACCCTCCAGACTTCACCTTCTCCTTCTCCTTCTTCTGCTTCTTCTGATTCACCCTCCAGACTTCAACTTCTCCTTCTCCTTCTTCTACTTCTTCTGATTCACCCTCCAGACTTCACCTTCTCCTTCTCCTTCTTCTACATCTTCTGATTCACCCTCCAGTCTTCACCTTCTCCTTCTCCTTCTTCTGTTTCTTCTGCTTCACCCTCCAGACTTCACCTTCTCCTTCTCTTTCTTCTGCTTCTTCTGATTCACCCTCCAGACTTCACCTTCTCCTTCTCCTTCTTCTGATTCTTCTGATTCACCCTCCAGACTTCACCTTCTCCTTCTCCTTCTTCTGCTTCTTCTGATTCACCCTCCTGACTTCACCTTCTCCTTCTCCTTCTTCTACTTCTTCTGATTCACCCTCCTGACTTCACCTTCTCCTTCTCCTTCTTCTACTTCTTCTGCTTCACCCTCCAGACTTCACCTTCTCCTTCTCCTTCTTCTACTTCTTCTGATTCACCCTCCAGACTTCACCTTCTCCTTCTCCTTCTTCTGCTTCTTCTGATTCACCCTCCAGACTTCACCTTCTCATTCTCCTTCTTCTGCTTCTTCTGCTGCGCCCTCCAGACTTCACCTTCTCCTTCTCCTTCTTCTGCTTCTTCTGCTTCACACTCCAGACTTCACCTTCTCCTTCTCCTTCTTCTGCTTCTTCTGCTGCGCCCTCCAGGCTTCACCTTCTCCTTCTCCTTCTTCTGCTTCTTCTGCTTCACCGTCCTGACTTCACCTTCTCCTTCTCCTTCTTCTACTTCTTCTGCTACACCCCCCTGACTTCACCTGCTCCTTCTCCTTCTTCTGCTTCTTCTGATTCGCCCTCCTAACTTCACCTACTCCTTCTCCTTCTTCTGCTTCTTCTGATTCACCCTCCTGACTTCACCTTCTCCTTCTCCTTCTTCTGCTTCTTCTGATTCACCCTCCAGACTGCACCTTCTCCTTCTCCTTCTTCTGCTTCTTCTGATTCACCCTCCAGACTTCACCTTCTCCTTCTCCTTCTTCTGCTTCTTCTGATTCACCCTCCAGACCTCACCTTCTCCTTCTCCTTCTTCTACTTCTTCTGATTCACCCTCCAGACTTCATCTTCTCCTTCTCCTTCTTCTGCTTCTTCTGATTCACCCTCCAGACTTCACCTTCTCCTTCTCCTTCTTCTGCTTCTTCTGATTCACCCTCCAGACTTCACCTTCTCCTTCTCCTTCTTCTACTTCTTCTGATTCACCCTCCAGACTTCACCTTCTCCTTCTCCTTCTTCTACTTCTTCTGATTCACCCTCCAGTCTTCACCTTCTCCTTCTCCTTCTTCTGTATCTTCTGCTTCACCCTCCAGACTTCACCTTCTCCTTCTCTTTCTTCTGCTTCTTCTGCTTCACCCTCCAGACTTCACCTTCTCCTTCTCCTTCTTCTGATTCTTCTGATTCACCCTCCAGACTTCACCTTCTCTATCTCCTTCTTCTGCTTCTTCTGATTCACCCTCCTGACTTCACCTTCTCCTTCTCCTTCTTCTACTTCTTCTGATTCACCCTCCTGACTTCACCTTCTCCTTCTCCTTCTTCTACTTCTTCTGCTTCACCCTCCAGACTTCACCTTCTCCTTCTCCTTCTTCTACTTCTTCTGATTCACCCTCCAGACTTCACCTTCTCCTTCTCCTTCTTCTGCTTCTTCTGATTCACCCTCCAGACTTCACCTTCTCCTTCTCCTTATTCTGCTTCTTCTGATTCACCCTCCAGACTTCACCTTCTCCTTCTCCTTCTTCTGCTTCTTCTGATTCACCCTCCAGACTTCACCTTCTCCTTCTCCTTCTTCTGCTTCTTCTGATTCACCCTCCAGACTTCACCTTCTCCTTCTCCTTCTTCTGCTTCTTCTGATTCACCCTCCAGACTTCACCTTCTCCTTCTCCTTCTTCTACTTCTTCTGATTCACCCTCCAGACTTCACCTTCTCCTTCTCCTTCTTCTGCTTCTTCTGATTCACCCTCCTGACTTCACCTTCTCCTTCTCCTTCTTCTACATCTTCTGATTCACCCTCCTGACTTCACCTTCTCCTTCTCCTTCTTCTACTTCTTCTGCTTCAACCTCCAGACTTCACCTTCTCCTTCTCCTTCTTCTACTTCTTCTGATTCACCCTCCAGACTTCACCTTCTCCTTCTCCTTCTTCTACTTCTTCTGATTCACCCTCCAGACTTCACCTTCTCCTTCTCCTTCTTCTACTTCTTCTGATTCACCCTCCAGACTTCACCTTCTCCTTCTCCTTCTTCTGCTTCTTCTGATTCACCCTCCAGACTTCACCTTCTCCTTCTCCTTATTCTGCTTCTTCTGAATCACCCTCCAGACTTCACCTTCTCCTTCTCCTTCTTCTGCTTCTTCTGATTCACCCTCCAGACTTCACCTTCTCCTTCTCCTTCTTCTGCTTCTTCTGATTCACCCTCCAGACTTCACCTTCACCTTCTCCTTCTTCTACTTCTTCTGATTCACCCTCCAGACTTCACCTTCTCCATCTCCTTCTTCTGCTTCTTCTGATTCACCCTCCAGACTTCACCTTCTCCTTCTCCTTCGTCTACTTCTTCTGATTCACCCTCCAGACTTCACCTTCTCCTTCTCCTTCTTCTGCTTCATCTGATTCACCCTCCAGACTTCACCTTCTCCTTCTCCTTCTTCTACTTCTTCTGATTCACCCTCCAGACTTCACCTTCTCCTTCTCCTTCTTCTGATTCTTCTGATTCACCCTCCAGACTTCACCTTCTCCTTCTCCTTCTTCTGCTTCTTCTGATTCACCCTCCAGACTTCACCTTCTCCTTCTCCTTCTTCTACTTCTTCTGATTCACCCTCCAGACTTCACCTTCTCCTTCTCCTTCTTCTACTTCTTCTGATTCACCCTCCAGACTTCACCTTCTCCTTCTCCTTCTTCTGCTTCTTCTGATTCACCCTCCAGACATCACCTTCTCCTTCTCCTTATTCTGCTTCTTCTGAATCACCCTCCAGACTTCACCTTCTCCTTCTCCTTCTTCTGCTTCTTCTGATTCACCCTCCAGACTTCACCTTCTCCTTCTCCTTCTTCTGCTTCATCTGATTCACCCTCCAGACTTCACCTTCTCCTTCTCCTTCTTCTACTTCTTCTGATTCACCCTCCAGACTTCACCTTCTCCATCTCCTTCTTCTGCTTCTTCTGATTCACCCTCCAGACTTCACCTTCTCCTTCTCCTTCGTCTACTTCTTCTGATTCACCCTCCAGACTACACCTTCTCCTTCTCCTTCTTCTACTTCTTCTGATTCACCCTCCAGACTTCACCTTCTCCTTCTCCTTCTTCTGTTTCTTCTGATTCACCCTCCAGACTTCACCTTCTCCTTCTCCTTCTTCTACTACTTCTGATTCACCCTCCAGACTTTACCTTCTCCTTCTCCTTCTTCTACTTCTTCTGATTCACCCTCCAGACTTCATCTTCTCCTTCTCCTTCTTCTGCTTCTTCTGATTCACCCTCCAGACATCACCTTCTCCTTCTCCTTCTTCTGCTTCTTCTGATTCACCCTCCAGACTTCACCTTCTCCTTCTCCTTCTTCTACTTCTTCTGATTCACCCTCCAGACTTCACCTTCTCCTTCTCCTTCTTCTACTTCTTCTGATTCACCCTCCAGTCTTCACCTTCTCCTTCTCCTTCTTCTCTTTCTTCTGCTTCACCCTCCAGACTTCACCTTCTCCTTCTCTTTCTTCTGCTTCTTCTGATTCACCCTCCAGACTTCACCTTCTCCTTCTCCTTCTTCTGATTCTTCTGATTGACCCTCCAGACTTCACCTTCTCCTTCTCCTTCTTCTGCTTCATCTGATTCACCCTCCTGACTTCACCTTCTCCTTCTCC